>NC_090751.1:32258861-32296361 GCF_036898095.1 Palaemon carinicauda
CACTAAGTTTGGAACTAACTTAGGGCTTCCTGCCCCCTGCAGGGAAATTGTCGACTGCGACTAAAAGGATTCAAAGTTTGCATTTCTGTAGGAACAAGAGGGAAACTTCTTCAAGATTAGTAATCCTGGTTGTTCTTTAGAAATTCTACTAACAAGATTTTTATTTTAAGGAAAATAAAAGGCTCTGAAATCTTTTATTTTGTTTCTGAGGATAAAAGACGCCGATACTTTGTTTGTTTTTATTTTCCTAATCAAAACTAATAATAATAATGTATCATGAGAAGGAATCTAGCCTGCATATATGAACATCCTGGTTATATCTATATTTTAACTTGTAAGGGAAGAATAATACATATATTAATTCATTTGTTAAAATGCCACTCAATAATGTGAAGTTATTTTGTTTAGTTTCACTTAGATGTTGGATATGCTTCAACACTGTGGAAAAATGTTCACATGGCACTGGTGTTATTGGTTAGATTCTGCACCTATGTAGAACAGTCCGTAAATCACCATAAGGATTTCTACTAAAAGGTATTACACTCGAAGGTGCTAACACCTGTTCATCCGATACACTGTTGAGTCCCAAAACAGTCCCCTGTTCATTGCAGCACTAGAAGACAGGTTTTATGACACTACCTGCCGCCACCACAAAGTGTTTTATGATTTCCAACCCGTATATGAGCAGAGCCTTTCAAAGTCCATGTGTTGAAAGAAGTTCAACGAAGAAGGATCTTTTCTTGGATCGTGACCTGCGGGTGTACTGTCAGGATCCGCTGTGCGAATAAAGTTGGTGAGTTTTACCCTCAGTTGTTTTAGGGATAGGTTTGATCCTGATGTTTTGCCTCAGAAGAGCTGTCCCTCCTTGAAGTTTGAAGTTCTTCGAAGATAGACCTTAAGACACTCTACTGGACATAGAGAGACATCTTCCTTCAAAGGGCAGATTCTCCAAGTACCCCACCTCTTGGTGGGCAGCTCGTTTTTGGCGAGAAAGGTAGGATCAGGGAAAAGGTTCAGTTCTCCCTCTTCTGTGAACTGAATATGGCCTTCGTTTCTGGATAAGGCCACTATTTCACTAACTCGCCCCTGAGGCTATAGCAAACAGAAATATCACTTTCTGTGTTAGATCCTTTAGGGTGCAATCCTCATTGTTCATGTTTGAAGCATAGTGCAAGACTTTGTCCAATGACCATGATATGGACTTTGGAGGGGTTTCTGGTTTGAGTCTAGCGCATGGTATCTTATTGAAGATTTCACTAGAAAGGTCCACCTGAAAGGCGTAAAGAAGAGGTCTGGTCAAAGCTGACTTACACGCAGCTATTGTGGTGGAAGCCAGGCCTTGTTCATATAGGTAGAAGAAGGAGAGGCAGAAATCTATTGAAATTTGTCTGTTTCTTTGTCTTCACGAAGGAAACCCACTTCTTCCAAGACGATTCATATTGTCTTCTAGTTGAATTTGACTTGTATTCTTCTATGAAGTCGATGTTGTCTTTTGAGATCCCAAAAATTTTTTTTGGCTGCTAAAGCGAGAAAATCATGAGATGTAGGTTGTTGGTTCTCAAGTATGAAGCGTAGACAGTTGACTTTTGAACCAGTTGGGATAGAACTGGGTTCGGTAGAGGGAACAGCTTCAGTTTCAATTCTAGAACTAGAGGGAACCAATGGCTTCTGGGCCATTTGGGGACCACCACTACTGCTGCTGTTCCTCTGATGGATCTTAGCTTGTTGAGGACCTTCAGCAGGAGATTGGTTGGTGGGAACAGATAGATTTGATTCCATCTGTTCCAATCGAGAGACATGGCGTCTATCGCTTCTGCCCGAGGGCCCTCGTAAGGGGCTACATATCGAGGTAGTTTTTTGTTGTCTCTCATTGCGAAGAGGTCAATCTGCAGTTCTGGGACTTTTTCTAAGATGAAGGAGAATGAGTCTGCGTCTAGGGACCATTCTGTCTATATCGGCTTTCGTCTGGATAGAGCATCTGGCATCACATTGCGGAACCCTTGCAGGTGAACTGCTGATAAGTGCCATCTCTTCTTCCTTGCCAGGCAGAAGATGGCTAGCATCATGTGATTGATGTGAGGTGATCTCAAGCCTTGTCGGTTTAGACATTTCACTATCACCTTGCTGTCCAAGACCAGTCTGATGTGGACTGATCTACGAGGGGATAGTTTCTTCAATGTTAGGAAGACTACCATAGCTTCCAAGATGTTGATGTGAAAAGTTTTGAACTGGTGCAACCAATTCCCCTGCACTTTCCTTTGTTGGGAATGGCCTCCCCATCCTTCCAGGGAGGCATCTGTGTGAATTACCACTGATGGTTGAGGTGGTTGTAAGGGAATTGTTCTTGTTAGGCTCTTGATTGCTGACCACGGCCTTAGAAGCGTTTGCAATTGGGTCGGTGTCAACCTTTGTTGATCTCTTCGAGCGTTTGATGTGTATCTTCTCCAGACTCCTGATGCATCCTTTAATTGTGCTTTTAGCACTGGGTCTGTCACTGCTGTGAACTGGAGAGAGCCCAGTACTCTTTCCTTCATCTCAAAATCTACTTGAGTTTCAGTAGTCTCTTAGATTCTGCTATCTCTCTCCTTTTCTTCAGTGGAATGGAGAGACGGATTCCTAACCATTGAAACTTCTGAGCTGGAGAAAGGCGAGACTTCTTGCGGTTGATCTTGAAGCCTAGGTGTTCTAGGAACTGGATCACGTTTGTGGCTGCTTGTAGACAGGCTGTCTTGGATGCTGCCCACCAGCCAATCATCCAGGTATGCCACTACCTGAATTCCTTGTAAGCGTAGTTGTTGGATGATTGTATCCGCAAGTTTCGTGAATATCCTTAGGCCTATGTTTAGCCCAAAGGGCATGGCTGTGAAGGCATATTTTGTCTTCTGTAGCCTGAATCCTAGGTAGGAGGAGAGGGGGCTGCTGACTGGTAGGTGCCAGTAAGCATCTGCCAGGTCTATTGAGACTGTGTATGCCCCTTTTGGTAGAAGGGTCCTTATGTGTTGTAAGGTAAGCATCCGGAACTTGTTGAGTGGAGAAAAGTCTAGAATGACTCTTGGGAACACAAAACAGCCTTCCCTGGAATTTGATGGACTTCATTTTCCTTATAACCTTTTTGTTCAAGAGTTCTGAGGTATATTCTTCCAATAAGGGGGTGGAGTGTTGGAAGAATTGAGGAAAAGGGGGTGGAATTTAGTTCCATTTCCAACTGAGTCCGTTCTTGACTAGGCTGTGAGCCCAGGGATCGAAGGTCCAACGATCCCGAAAGTGAAAGTGTCTCCCCCCTACCTGGAGCATCTCATTGCTGAGATGTTCCTGAGGATTTACTTCCGTGACCACATCCTCCTCTACCCCTTAAGGGGTTTCTTGAGGAGCCTCTTTTTGAGCCTCTACCTTTGGGGCGAAAGGTAGTTGTGTGCCTCTCAAAGCCTGGATTAAACACAGGCGATTGAGCTACTAGCTGCTGGGGCCCCATCTGAAAGATGGTTTGTAGCTGAGCTACCATTTGGGGCATTGTGGTCATGGTCATAGTTGGAGGTTTTGCAGGCCTGCGTGGTTTCTTTGTCTTCCTGTTTTTAGGTTGGGGACCAGCATCTGAGGATGATTAACTCTTGGAAGGCATGCCCCACTTCTGGAGAAGGTTCCTATTCTCCGTGGCATCTTTGGCAATGACCTCCTGAACCACATCTTGTGGAAAGAGGTCCTTGGCCCCAGATACATGAAGTGATCAGCTTCCTGGGTTCATGTTTGACCATTGCTGCGGCAAACACATGCTCTCTACAGGCCCTTCTGGACCTGACGAAGGCATACAAATCCTTAACAAGGGTACCTATGTGAGCCTTGGCTAAGACCATGTACATGTCTGGGGGTATTGGAAAGGCCTGCACACATTTCCATGCAGTTCTGAAGAGACAAAGAGACCTATTCTCCATGGCAGATTTGGCAATGACCTGAACCACATCTTGTGGAAAGAGGTCCTTGCCCCAGATACATGAAGTGATCAGCTTCCTGGGTTCATGTTTGACCGTTGCTGCGGCAAACACATGCTCTCTACAGGTCCTTCTGAACCTGACGAAGGCATACAAATCCTTAACAAGGTGTCAGGCAGTAACATAATTTTAAAGTGAAATCTTGTTGTTTTGCCTTTTTGCACTAATGGCTTTCATTTTTATTTTTTTTACAATTTTGTAAAGCTAAATCAAGTATTTTGTTGTTGGTTTTACATTAGTACATATATTTTGGTTAAATGTAGTGTTTAATTTGCTTTGGTTTAAATGTAGTGTTTAATTTGCTTTGGTTGAAAAAGCTTAAGTTTTTATGGCGCCATCTATTGAGTGCATTTTGAAGTGCAGCCTTCCTCAGTATTTTTACTTCCTTGGCAAATTTTTAACTGTTTATTTTTCTTTGTGGTGACTGGGAGTATTGTAAGGAGAGGTGACTTGTGACTCTCCTAATGTATTCTCGGCAGTCTAGTTCAAGGCCGTTGAAGACTCTGGAGCTGCTGATCTGCCTATTGTGGATTATATATAAAATCTACTGTCATTGAGCTGCTTCTTAATGTGGAAGGCAGTTTACCTGTGAAGCTACGTGTGAGAATAAGACTTGCAACTGTGGTTCAAGTGATCTACTGGCTTAACCTGGACATGGGCAGTTTGGTGTAGAGCAGGGCTCGAGAGCCTTTTTCATCTTTGATGGATATATCTACTGCATCAGCACCAGAGTGGTCTTGTTGGAGCAAGTAGCGAGGCTTCTCTCAAGGTAAGAGGAACATCCCCTGTATTTTGACGAGCCGTAGACTGAAAGTGTATATCCACCAACAGTTGTGAAGGGCAGTTCTACTGATGAGAGTGACTACCTGTGACCACATTTATGAGCAGTAAATGGACTCGTCTATATCAGTAGCGGTCTGTCATAGGACCAATATATTTGTGTATTTAATTTTCAAAGCTGTTGAAGGTTTAATATGAGAGTGTCATAAGATTGTGTACTTTAATATTAAGGTTTAGATTATTGTGTCATAGGTAGGATTATTGTTTCTTTTTGTATGTTCTTCCACTTCTTTCCTTCCTATTTAGTAATAGGTTAGCTTGGTGGGTAAAGGCTTTTGGGTCCCTTAACATTAAAGATTTGATTTCCTCACTATGAGTAGGGTTTAGTTTTAGCTTTAGGTGACTCATTGAGTTATTCGATGGCATATTGAACTTAATCAATTTATTACTTTTTTTTAGCCATCAGTGTTAGTACATTTATTGTTGTAATAGATATTGTGAAATTTTTGCCTTCGTTTCTTTCTGGTTTTCCTCGCTCCTACTGATTTGTGTTTTTGTCACTGGATTTGAGAATAAGATAAAAGAACCCGTTATGGCTTCCTCCTAGAGGGAGATCCTAACACAAAGGTACCCATGTGAGCCTTGGCTAAAACCATGTACATGTCTGGGGGTATTGGAAAGGCCTGCACACATTTCCATGCAGTTCTGAAGAGACAAAGAAGCGGCTAGTCTTTCTTTTGTCTCCTGTTCCCTTCTCAAAAGATGCTCTGGCAGTTTTGGAAGGTTCTCATTGAACTGCTGACCTGCTATCTCTGGATCCAGTTTAGAGATGGAGAAGGTTAGATGAACCTCGTTCCACTTCTCCTCGCAGGTAGGCATGTAGAGATAATGGTCTGCATTCCTCTAGCACTGGGCATGGTTTGCCCGCATCGACTGCTTTTATCACACAGTCAAGAGCTTTCACCGAGAAGGGGAAGGCTCTGGAGGAAAGAGCAAGGAAGGTAGGATGCCTCTTGCTCAAAGCTGAAACTTTGGAGTTGGTGTAACCTGCTCCCTTTAGGGTCTTGGACAGGAGCGCCTGTCCCTTGTCATGCTCGAAGACGATGATTTCCTTCGGTTCCGTCTCCTCACGAGATGCTGGTTCATCCTGCAGTCTCACGTGACAATCTGGGTATGCCGTTAGGTTAGGCCAGAATTTGAGATCTTCAAGGGGTTTGGCCCCCAACTTCTCGGAGATATAGAGCTTCCCATCCATCATGGGCACATGCTCCATGTACCTTCAGGGGTTGGTTTCGAAGCATTGAGGTATGTCAGTTACCTTAAGAGGCTTAGGAAAGCCTCTGAGAATGCCAGGCATTTCACTTCTCTTACCTCCTCTTTCATACCTCTGAGATATTGCTTAATCTCCTGTTGTTCCTTGCGGAACATTGCCCTCATCTGCTGAATCAACTCTAGTAGCGCTTCGCTCCTGGCTATCAGCGGATCAGGATGGGGAGTTGGGAATGAAGAGGTTGACGGCACAGGTTGGTATGCCGTCACGGAAAACCGAGGGTCTTCAGTTACCGTTGACACGGATCCTTCTTCCTCCGTAGGTGGTTGAACCACCTTTTCAGGGTCTTCTTGTAGAAGGTCCTTTTCGATGTCGATAGACACCTCCGACATCCGTTCCTGATGGATGTCCATGTCTTGTTGATGTCAGCATCCACCGTCAGTTGGATGAAGGGAGGCTTGACCTGTACCTAGGGTACAACCGCGTCGGATTGGGCCTTAGGGAACAGAAGGCACCTCATAGCTTCATTAGGTAGGTAAGGTCCCGGAGAGTTCTTCTGGAACCCTCTTACCCACCTCCGGAGAGTTTCTCTTGCTGTATCCTTTGAGTCTTTAGTCTCAGGGATATCTTCACCAAATGACCCGGTCATCAGAGCCGAGCAGATGGCACAACCCTCAGGGGGCATGAGACCTGCACATAGTATGCCCACAAAAGTCCTTACTCTTGTGGTTGCAGAACACGACTGCACATTTCACCTTTGGCTCCTCCTGTAAGGAAAGAGATGGTGAAATGAGTATAGGGTTATTTATATCATTGATATAAATGCATATACTTAACAATAGTATTGCTTATTATTATTTTTGATAGCTTAAGATAGTAAGCTAGAAAAGAAGTAGGAAAGACACATATGTGTTTCCTCTCCAGGCAATTGCTGTGACCACCGTCAATATTAATATTTTTAATTTCCCTATAAGGGAAAATACAGAGTGGAATAACTCCCGTACGTAAAGCCAGAGTCAGTGAATATTTACACTAACTCTTCTACTTGTAGAATATTAATACTGAATGGTGATTATAAGTGTCCCGATGATCTAAGATTCATCAGGATGTTGAAGGAATGCTTCACCTCAACATTTTATTTGGTCTAAACAATAGACTGTGAAAGGATACACAGAGTATGATGGAAAGATTTATACTACTGTATCATTATATACTGTAGTTTTCTAACTGCTGTATTGTTATACTGTAGGAATACTGGGTACTGTATTGTCATATACTGTAGTTTTACCGATTTACTACCGGGGTTAGGCTAGTGCCTGGGGGAGAGAAAGAATGGGAAGGAGGATTCCGTATTATAGTTAAGTACAGTGATTGTAAGTGTAGGGGGCTACTGCCTTCTACAGCCTCCTCACCAGAATGAGAGTTCTAATAGAGTAGGAATGCATTTGATTCTAGCTTCCATCCAGCCACAAATTCTGCTGCCGGTTACAAGGTTTGTGGATGGCAGTCCAAGAGAGGACTGAAGAATTCTCCACAGTATAATGGGTTTCCCACCGGCAGCCATCAGGGGCGGCTCAGCCTTTCCCGGAGCTTTCGCTTCCGTTAGGGAGTTGGTCAAGGCGGTAACCTAACCGCTGCTTGTAGGAACCCAACTGGTAACTCAGTCAGCCCAGCAAGGTGGATGATTGTAGAATACCGGCCAAAAGAAATTTGTGACGGCTAGGCCGACACTAAAGGACAGAAGGGGGAGGGAAAAAGGTCTTATAGTTTACAGGGGAGAAAGGCGGCGGCAAGTATGCCGCCTACTTTCGGCTGTAAATCAAGGAAGCATGGCTTCATGTATCGACGCCATCGTGGGCGGCATTGGAACAAGAATTCCCCTGTCGGCGACATTGTTGGTTATAAGACATGTCTTCTAGTCTACAAGAGAGAAAGGTGGCGGCAATTATGCCACCTACTTACGGTTGTAGACTAGGGAAGCCTTGCTTTCTTTGCCGACAACGTCATAGCTGGCAGAGGAATAACGATTCCTTTATCAATGACATTGTCGGCGGCAAGACAATACACCCCGAGTTACTGTCATACTTCAAAGCCGGGATATTCGGCGGCAAAGAATATCGACGGTAAAACACTATCCATGTCAAGCCGGAGTTAACTACTCGTTGGCGATGACGGAAGATGGGGTTGCCGCCTGGGATGGCGCCGCTCAGTTGGGAAGAAGGGTTTATCCTCTTTTCTCTGAAAGAGAAGCGTATTGAATTATACCAATACTGTAATTCTAGGGGATATATATATCCTCGACCGAATTGATAGAAATGATGCTAGAGGTTAAACAATGGGATTAAAGTTACTAACGTATACTAAATGGGTTAGGCTAGCCTAACTCGAGTGGGGACCACGGCTACAAGTGATACCACTGAGGCTCTATTGTATGCGAAAGAAACGTTATATTTTGGAAGAGGAAATATTATATGTGTATATGTGATCTTCACTAGTATAATTTTGCCTAAATAGCTAGAAAATTCTTTATAGCTAAATACCGGGAACGTCTCACTACTAACTAAATAATTACATTTTTGGCGTGCGACAGCGGTCTCAAAATGGCCGCCTTCGGAGATGGCAGTGCTCCGCTTAACACACCTAAATTATGTTAATTTAACTGTGAGAAGGGAGCTGTAAAATTCTACACAATAAAGATTAAATATTCAACTTTCCATAGGATGAAGATGCTGGAGATTGCTTGATAATATTCCTTGAAAACAGTAACAACACCGAGAGAAACCTGGGAGAGCATCGTACTTAAATGCTATGATCAAAGGAATAATGCGCCATAGTAGTACAGGGAGGTGGTCCACCGGGTACCTTGATAACGGCTCCCCTTCATTTGCCACTCTTCCCCCTCAAAGAGTAAAATCTATTCGAGGTGAAGATTGCTATGTGTCGTATGAAAAATTATACATCCCCTGATATTATGCGATATCCTTAAAGATATATTAAGGATACTAGTGCTGTGGCGGGATGTTGAAAAAACAACCCCCACACCCTTGATCACACTAACTGACAAATGTCTCCTCTGCATAAACTTTCCCCTTACGTTATCAACTGGACTCTTGGACAGAAGGAAAATGAAAACAAAACATGACCTTAATACTATATTTCTTACAAACTAAAATAATACAAAAAACCCTTCCACAATCAATTAAACACTTAACATCCACAACCAAAATAATTACACTTAAAAATTAATCTTTAACTTAATAAATATACCAAAAAACGTAACACCATTCAAATGAAAAAAACCTAACAAACTTAAAGTTAAAATAGACCACAACCAATATGTAGAGATTATTTTATAGGACACCAACATTGTCCTCAACATAAAGCCAAACTGTCTTTTATGGCAAACTACCACTATCACCGCTTTGTGGTCAACTATTCCACTGAGTGGCAATTTGCCACCACTACTTCCCTGATTGAGGTCGTTGTTATTATCATCATCATCATCATCATCATCATTTTCATCATCATTATCATTTTCATCATCATTATCATCAACAGCAATCTTAATTCAAAGGCCAGGTCATCATCGGTTCAGCAATCCAAAAAACAGTCCAAGCAAAATCGTAATACAGGGCAGGTCGTCAACAATAAATCCAGTTTCTAACAAATTTAGTCACTCCAAAGGAGGAATCACGGCCTGCCAAAATAAAAAAAGAAAAACACTTATGAACACTCTTAACTAACTTAACTATCGCACTATAATCAAAGATAAATAATAAATTGTTCCTATCATTCACAATCACGACAAGCAAAGATAAACAAAACTGTACTTCCTGAGAAAATAAATAATCACTTCCTCACTGGTAAAAATATATAATAATAATAATCCAGTATTCAAAGGACACACAGTACTGACGCTTCCTGCAGTCAAATCAAAATAAGCATTCACCCAAGACATTCACCACTGTCGTAACCTAACTAAAACATAAACAAACAATGTCATTTATACCAACAGTCTTTCTCACCACAAACGATCGATACACTAACTACTTTCGCTCGCTAACACAATCCCCCCCCCCCCCCCCCTCTCTCTCTCTCTCTCTCTCTCTCTCTCTCTCTCTCTCTCTCTCTCTCTCTCTCTCTCTCTCTCTCTCTCTCTCTCTCTCTCTCGATTTGGCAACAGAAAAAAAAGAAAAAAGAAAACAAGAATTAATCCTCCACAGTGCCAGGAGTTAGAATTCTGGAGACCTATGGTTAATTCTCTGGGAGTATCACTGTAGCTAAATATCCCTCAGAAAGCTGCCTTAAGGAACCTTCCATCAGGACGACATGGCTGAGCCCAAAAAAACTAACAACGTCAAAAACAGATATGTCATATATAGGCTATAAAAAGACTCATGTCAGCCTGGTCAACATGATACATTTGCTCCAACTTTGAACTTTTGAAGCTCTACTGATTCAACTACCCGATTAGGAAGATCATTCCACAACTTGGTAACAGCTGGAATAAAACTAATAGAATACTGTGTAGTATTGAGTCACATGGTGGAGAATACCTGACTATTAGAATTAACTGCTTGTCTAGTATTACGAACAGGATAGAATTGTCTAGGGAGATCTGAATGTAAAGGATGTCAGTTATGAAAAATCTTATGCAACATGCATAATGAACTAATTGAATGACGGTGCCGAAGATTAATATCTAGATCAGCAATAAGAAATTTAAGACCGTAAGTTTCTGTCCAACAGATTAAGATGAGAATCAGTAGCTGAGGATCAGACAGGAGAACAATACTCAAAACAAGGTAGAATGAAAGAATTAAAACACTACTTCAGAATAGAGTGATCACCAAAAATCTTGAAAGATTTTGTCAATAAGCTAATTTTTTGTTCAATTGAAGAAGACACAGACCTAATGTGTTTCTCAGAAGTAATTTTGCTGTCGAGAATCACACCTAACATTTTAAAAGTCATACAAATTTAAAGAACATTATCAATACTGAGATCCGGATTTTGAGGAGCCACCGTTGTTGACCTACTTACAATCATACTTTGATTTTTGTTAGGATTTAACTTCATACCCCATAATTTACACCATGCACTAATTTTAGCTAAATCTGTAAGGGATTCACCAACCCCAGATCTACATTCAGGGGATGGAATTGATGCAAAGAGAGTAGCATCATCTGCATATGCAACAAGCTTGTTTTCTAGGCCAAACCACATGTCACGTGAATATAGTATGAAAAGTAATGGGCCAAGAACACTACCCCATGGAACACTGGATATCACATTCCTATACTCACTATGGTGCCCATCAACAAAAACTCTTGAGATCTATTACTTAAAAAAATAATAATGCTAAGAAACGACCCACTCACTCCCAACTGTTTGAGTTTGAAAATAAGGGTCTTATGATTAACATGGTCTAAGGCAGCATTAAAATCAAGGCCAATCATACGAACTTCCTGACCACAATCAAGGGATTTCTGTACAGCATTGGAGATTGTAAGAAGGGCTTCACATGCTCCAAGGTCTTTACGAAAACCAAATTGCAAACTAGGTAATAGATGATTACCTTCAGCAAACCTATTAAGACAAAAGAAGCCTTTTTATCATCATCTTGCATCTTAGCCATAATGGTAAGAAGACAATAAAAAATAAAATCATCCATGTCTTGATTCCGGTAAATCGGACACAAATAAAAGTTGTTATGCCTGCCACAAACTTTTTTTTACCTGAATTTCATGACATCCACATTGATAGCAGGACTTATGAGAAGCAGGGTACTTGGTCCTAATATACACCGCCATGCCCCTGGCCCTAGGGATGACATATATATATATATATATATATATATATATATATATATATATATATATATATATATATATATATATATAGTGTATATATATATATATATATATATATATATATATATATATACATATATATATATACATATATATATATACATATATATATAGTGTATATATATATATATATATATATATATATATATATATATATATATATATATATATATATATATATATATATATATATACAGTGATACCTCTGGATACGAAAGTTTCTGCTTACGAAAAATTCAGGATACGAAAAGCGATTCAAAGATTTTTATGCCCCAGTATACGAATAAAATTTCAGGATACGAAAAGCTTACGAGATTCCAACTTGTCGCCGAGAGTAATTTTAAAAAGCGCGCACCGCCAGACTTTGAACTTGGGTAAACTCACTTACAGCCTCCCGTTCACCCATTGGTTATCTCCCTACTCAGATGCTAGCTGACGCCATAAGATCCTGCTTTCCTATTGGTCGGCAACTATCCCACCTTGCTTACGCACAGGCGTTCATCTCTCTCTCTCTTTTCGTTCCGACTGCGGTATCGTTAACAGACATTGTGTGCTTTTGCTTGTTTGACGTAGTGTTAAATACAGTACATTCGTACGCCATGTGTAATCGTTATTAAACATTCGTTACTGTGCACTGTACTGTATTAGTGTTTACTAAACGTAGTACTGTATATAACGTAGGTAGTGTATTATATTACGTATTGAGCTTAATACTGTAGCCATGGGTCCCAAGAATGTTGCCAAAGGAAATAAGAAGAAGACGATGCTCTCGATGGCGACGAAACTCGAAATCATGAAAAAGTACGAGTCTGGCATGCGTCTAAGTGCGATCGCCAAGGAGTATGGCTGGAATCCATCTACGATAGGCACCATCCTGAAGCAGAAGGCGGCCATCAGAGCAGCGGCACCTTCTAAGGGCGTCACTATTTTCTCCAACAAGAGAACCCACTTGCATGACGAGATGGAGAGGCTGCTTCTTGTGTGGATCAAAGACAAAGAGATCTCAGGAGACACCATCACTGAGACTACAATTTGCCAGAAGGCCTCCGCCATTTTCGGTGATCTCGTGCGTTCTCAGGCCGAAGAAGGGGCAGGAGAAGGAACATCCCAGCAGGAACCCCCAGGGTTCAGTGCTTCTCGGAGGTGGTTAGAGAAATTCATGAAAAGGACTGGTATTCATTCAGTGGTACGGCATGGGGAGGCAGCCAGCTTGGACACGAAGGCCGCTGAAGCCTTTGTTAAAACGTTTGACGAGTTGACTCTGAAGGAAGGCTACAGTTCGCAGCATGTTTTCAACTGCGATGAAACTGGGCTTTTCTGAAAGAAAATGCCTCGTCGGATGTTCATCATGGCGGAGGAGAAGAGGCTACCCGGACATAAGCCTATGAAGGACAGGCTTACCCTTGCTTTTTGTGCACACGCCAGTGGGGACTGCAAGATAAAGCCCCTGCTGGTGTACCATTCTGAAAATGATTTTCTATGCCTCTTTGCCTTTTATTAATAACGGAAAATATGGGAAACAAATTAAAAAAGTCATTTTAAAAAATTTTCCAAGTCTGGATTTTAAACTTATTTTTAAGATTCCCCGGACAGTGGGATCTATGTTTAGAATTAAGGATTCTCTCCCCGACCTAATGCTTTCTTCAGTGGTCTATATGTTTACTTGTCCGAGATGTAATCTCGGAAATTATGTGGGTTCCACAAAAAGATTGCTGAAGGTTCGCATAGATGCACATCGGGGAGTGAGTCATAGAACTGGATGTGCGCTCAAAACCAAAGAATTCTCAACCATCAAGAACATGCAAGTAAATGCAAGACCAACATTGCATATAAAAACTTTGAAATCATAGCTCAAGCACCAAATAACTCCTCTCTACTAGTATTGGAATCGTTAATGATTTAAGAAAAGGCTCCTAAACTAAACAGCCAATTATCCTCTGTCCCCCTCCACATCGCTTAAGCTGGCAAATTTAGAATTTTCTTCCTGAGTACTGTCCTTCAGATAGTCACTCAGTACTCTAGTCTGTTCCAGACAGGTTGGTCTCCTTAGACAATTTTGATTTTTGTATATTTAATTTTAAGATACTGTTCTCTTAGTTAATATATTTATCTCCATATTTTACTTGTAACTGTGTTTATAATTTCAATTTTAATTTTGACTTTTTTTTTTTTTTTTTTTGTATTTTATATATTTTTACTGAGTTTTGCTTATAATGTTTTCTATGTCCATTATAGCCTTGATAATGGGATGAGTCCTGAAATGTCGGCACCAATAAATTGAAAGAAGTTGTCCAGACTATTCGTCCTCCTTTTTATTTTATCTTTGAAGCTCGCCAGGAGCAACGACCTACCTCAATATATATATATATATATATATATATATATATATATATGTGTGTGTGTGTGTGTGTGTGTATATATATATATATATATATATATATATATATATATATATATATATATATATATATATATATATGTGTGTGTATATATATATATGTGTGTGTATATATATATATATATATATATATATATATATATATATATATATATATATATATATATATATATATATATATATATACACACAGTATATGGTCCAACGGTCTCAAAAGTGGTAAAGTCTCCCCCCTACCGGAACTATATCATTGCTAGGAAGTGAATCTAGGTTCTTTCCCTCCTCGAGAACCCCTTGTCCTAGGTCCGCCTCGTTGACGGAACTGTCCTCTAGCCCTGTAGCTACCTCTCTGGTGTCCACGAAAGGGACCTGAGGGTCCGTAGCTAGGGTTGTATGCGGGTGAGGGCATCCAAACGGGGTTGGGTTGGGTACCTGGGGGAGCAGTGAGGTAGACCACCTGTTGAGGGTGCTTCGGCTGTAGAGGAGACGAAGCAGTGGGAGACTGTGAAGACGAGTGGGCAATCGGCGATTGTTGGTAGTGACCTCGGCTCGTCTTGTAAGGGGCAAACCTCTGTTTCTTCCTAAAGAAGGTTTGTTTTTTACCTTCAACCCTCTTTTTGGCAGTGAGGCCCCACCTCACTTGCAAATTTTGATTTGCTCTCGCAGCGTCTTGTAGTACCTTGTTCACCTCCTCCTGAGGAAAAAGGTTCTTACCCCAGCAGGGGGAAGCTATCAGCCTATTCGATTCATGCCTGATCGAGGCCTCAGAAAGAACGTGCTTCCTGCAACTAACCCGAGCCGAACAAAACTCGTGTAAGTCGATTTGGAAGGACAGAGACAGGTTCTTTGTGAATACCCGGAACAAGGTCTCGGTCGGATAAAGTGAGGTTAGGGACTCCACGGAGGTAATGGAGTGGAGAGACCTAGCCAACCTATTCCGTGCCTCAAACTCAGTCTTGAGAAGAATATCTGGTAATTTAGGAAGCTTCTCGGAGAACAGATTAGAGGCACAGTCTGGGTCTAACTTCCCTACTGTGAAAGTAGCGGGGGCATCATCCCAGATAGTAACGGTACTCGGAATGAGCATGGAGGTGGGATCGGTCTCTTTAAGAGCCGGCATGGCAGAACCTTCTTTGATAGCCAGAAAAGTAAGAGCTGCCACTTTATCTGTAATAGGCAAGGTAATAACTGGAGAAGCTGTAAATATGGTGTAGGCTCCTTTGTGTGGGGTGAGCTTGGAATTAGTGCACCCCCAGTCTGACAACGTCCTGGCCCAGAAAGCTTGGGCCTGTTCTTTAGGGAATATTACCGTTTCCTTCGGTACCTTGTCTAACCTAACCAAGGCATGTTCTTTCAATCGGACGAAGCCGTTGAATGGGAATTCTAGTCCCGAAGGGTAAAATTCTAAGTCCTCTAGAGGACGGGTGCCTATGCCCTCTAGAGTTATGGCACTATCAATATATGGAGCATGTAAGGCAAACCTCCAAGGGTTGTTTTTCTCGAAGGGAGGTAACTTCGATGCGTCCGGGGCTGAAGGAGGGGGCATCTGAGTTCCGGAACGGAAGAGACTTGCCACCATATCTTTGAGCTCCGTCATAGCTCCTTGGTCTGCCCTAGACTGTTGAAGATACTGTTGTATCTGTTCTTTCACAATATCCCTGACCATGGCGGCGGATAAAGGGGGCTCCTGAGCCTGATCCTCTAACGAAGCCCTGGACTTAGTGGACTTTGACTTCTTAGGAGTCACGGTTTTAGGTATAGTAATATGAACATCAGGATCCTTTGAGGGTCCCGGAACCGGTGACACTGATAATGGCAAAGCTGAAGGCTTAAAGATATGTAGTGGCTTCACCTTGGGTCGTACAGGAACGGAGGGACCTCGAGGAGAAGCCGTAGGTTTATCAAAGCCGTGAAAGGAAGTAGTAGAGTAAGGAGTGTGGGGTGAAAGGGGGTCCACCAACTCAACACCACCTACCTGCTCATCCATGGGTTCCTCGTCCAGACCTAGGTAGGGCTCGGCCTCCGTCACTAAAACCTCTTCCTCAGTTAGAATGGTTGCTCTAACCACCTCAATTAACGGGGCCGCTGTCTCCGGTGGAACTGCTGCAGTAGTAGAGCCTGGGAATAGGCGAGAAGCCATGTCTCCATCAAGGAGATAGGGTGCGCCAGCCGGCGCATTCCTCCCAAACCCTGACACCCAAGGCTGGAGAGTAGCTCTCGCCTCCCTGAGAGATTCATCATCAGCCTGAAAGAGGAGAGGGGAATTAATGATGAAGCCAAAACTGAAGTCAATATATAAAGAGCAATTAATTCTTCGCAAAGGATATTAACAGGGACAAACTAGAACCAACTTACCTCCTCGCTCAGGAGTAGGGCTGACAGCTCATAGCAGAGCATGCATGACTCCGGAAACCATATCGTATAGGGGGCTTGTCCCGGTTACTGAGAGAAGGATATGGCGCAATGGGCATGGGCCTGGCATAGATCATGGCCCATGGGATCAGTAAAGGCAGCGGAGCAGCCCCTGGCAGTGCAGCGGACTTTCTGTAAAAAGAAAGAAGACATAAGTCTGGATGTTCCTTGAGATTCTTGTCATTGACTTATGAATCAGAAACACTTAAATCTTAATTATGTGTGAGTATGGTAGTAGCTAACACCTTAATAAATTAAGAAATTATAATAGAAACCAGTAACCACGTAACATGAATCTCTAAACTTCATCGGTATCACACTGTTAACTCCGGTTCTGGACGCCTGCTTGATCTCTGTTTGTACCGGAGGTCCGGTAGCAAAGGCCCGTCATCGTGATATCGTGACCGACTCCGGTACGATAACATTAACCTCAATGAATGAGTTATCTCCAGTGAAGCCGGAAATACGATGAAAACGGGGGCTGTAACGGTGTAATTGTGATCAAACATGACAAAGGTTCGTGTGTAAAAGGCTTCAGCCGGAGTCCGAGTGCCGGATTTCACCGTTGCACTCCAAAAATCTGCTCCGGAATGATAACTAGTTCTCACCCAATGAGTATCCATTATAGCGGAGCATAACTCAAGGCGGAGCTAAGGGTGTCGTTATAAAACGACCCCAATTAATGACTCATACACTAACGTACCTAATAATAGTGTTAGCTATATTAACAGTAACCACATCAATAAATCGTTTATAATATTAAACGTACTATCATCAACTCTGATACTGAGAGGAGGCCTGAATAACTCGTGATCGTATAAAAACGGAGAACGGGAAATTCACCTCTCTTACTCAAAGAAAACGAGAGAAAGGATAACTCATACCTGTAGAACAGGAAACGAGCACTCTATGCTTTCGCTCTCAAGGTTAAATAATAAAAACTAACATCACACAATAAAATAAGAAAATTAATAAAATTGATTGCTTTTTCTTAGTAATAGTAATAACGAAGAATAACGACAACGTAACAAATAAACAAGGGTATAGTCTAAAACGAACCCTCCAGGGTACAAATTAACAGACTAAATCGCTAAACTTTAAATCGCTACTATGCTTTAAAACGCTATCTTTAAATCGCTATTCTTCGTAGGTCCAAATTGGACTTGCAAGCAAATAAATACCATAGTAAAAACTAATAATAATTAATGATAGCACAAAAGGCCATAAAACGTAAGTGATATAACCTAGCTGACAGAGTACCAGATGGGCAAAAATAACCAGAAAATTTACCGAAGTGAACATACCCAAAATGGCTGCCGATACCTCGGCAGGACAATCGCTTCCAAAACTAAAAACCACCATATTGGAAACAGAACAAATGCCCGGTACTGCCAAAAGCTGCCAAAACAAACTATGGTACTTAACATTGGTAAGGGTGAAGTAACAACGTCAGTCATGTTGAAATAACGAGAAACTCTTCGAAAAAACACTGTGCCCAAAAAAACCTCGACTTGTTGCAAGTCC
The DNA here is from genome assembly GCF_036898095.1 of Palaemon carinicauda. NCBI lineage: Eukaryota > Metazoa > Arthropoda > Malacostraca > Decapoda > Palaemonidae > Palaemon > Palaemon carinicauda. The sequence continues at coordinate 32,277,105 of NC_090751.1, forward strand.
AATTCCAGAAGGATGTCCTAGAGGGCGCGCGTGGTAGGTGTCGTTGGGGAGTTCAACTATGTTCTCTAGGGCCTGTCGCGGCCCTCCCCATTGATGAAGGGATTATCTAAATGGAAGACAACCTGTGAATAGTGGTTTTTCAACGCCTTTGTTTAATACACGACACCTACAAGGTGTCCGCGCGAGGGTTTTAACCTCTGCATTCCATGCTTTTATCTTTCTCTAGTATATTTGGAAGATTTATATAAGGAAGGACCTTTCTCACAGGCCGCCCCAGAAATATATATATATATATATATATATATATATATATATATATATATATATATATATATATATATATATATATATAAGTATATACAGTGGAACCTCTACATACGAATTTTCCAACATACAAAGTAAAATTTGACCAAATTTCTGTCTTAACATACGACGTGTTGCTCCAACATACGAAGTAAACAATACTCTTACCCGTGGAATTTTCTCGAAAGCATCCAGCGTAGTTTGTTGTTGACGCCGCTAGACGGCAGCACATCGAAGGGACGCCAATCGAGGGTCACTTTGATCAATCCTCTCATCGTGTGCGCATCGTGTGGTTGTCCTCTATTCGCTCAGTTTTAACAGTTTTTTATCTTGCCTTTTCACGTGTTGTTTTCTGTGTTCCGTAATCATGGGTCCTAAAAAGCTTAGTTTCGGTTCAGGAAGTAGTAGCAGTGGTGAGAAAAAGAGGAAGTCTATGCTTTCATTAGAATTAAAGCAGGAAATCATAGAAAAGCATGATCGATGTGTACGTGTTAGCGATCTGGCTAAACAATATGGCCGGAATATGTCTACGATCTCGACGATCATAAAACAGAAGTCAGCCATTAAAGCAGTGAAACCTTCGAAGAGGATCACAAGTATTTCTAAACATCGTAGCCCTACTCTGGAAGAGATGGAATGCCTTTTGTTGATCTGGATAAAGGACAAGGAGATTGTTGGCAATACAATCACAGAAACGATCTTTTGTGAGAAGGCCTGCGCTATCTACAGTGACTTAAAGGCGGTGCGCTCTCGGGGTGACGCGGGGGAGAGTTCAGCCGATCCTACGACGGAGGAATTCAAGGTGTCTCGAGATTGGTTCGAGAAATTTAGGAAACGGACCGGGATTCATTCTGTTGTTCGTCATGGAGAAGCTTCGAGTTCGGACACTAAGGCTGCTAAAGACTTTGTTAAAAAGTTTGAAAGGATCGTGGCGGAGGAAGGTTACGTAGAGCAGCAGGTTTTCAACTGTGATGAAACCGGTCTGTTTTGGAAAAAGATGCCTAGTCGAACGTACATTACCGCTGAAGATAAGAAAATGCCTGGACATAAGCCAATGAAGGATCGGTTGACTCTTGCACTTTGTGCCAACGCCAGCGGGGACTGCAAAATTAAGCCTTTGTTAGTTTACCATTCCGAAAACCCCAGGGCATTTAAAGCACATAGAATTAATAAAGACCTGCTACATGTTCTATGGCATTCTAATTCTAAGGCTTGGGTTACTAGGCATATCTTATGTGGAATGGGTAAACGTAGTTTTCAGCCCTGCTGTCAAGAAGTATCTTCAGGAGAGGAATTTGCCTTTGAAGTGCTTGCTTTGTTTGGATAATGCACCCGCTCACCCCCCGGACTCGAAGATGATGATATCGATGAATACAAATTCATCAAGGTGTTATATCTTCCACCGAATACCACCCCTATCCTCCAGCCCATGGACCAGCAAGTCATCTCTAATTTTAGTAAGCTGTACACCAAGCACTTATTTAAGCAGTGCTTTAATGTCACACAAAGCACCAACTTAACTTTGTGTGAATTTTGGAGGAGCCAATTCAATATTGTGCACTGCTTAAAGATCGTTGATCAGGCTTGGGAGGGAGTAACTCGTCGGACTCTGAATTCTGCTTGGAAGAAGCTTTGACCTGATGCTGTTGCTCCCAGAGATTTCGAAGGTTTTGGCCCCAAGAATGAACCTGTGCTTGCTGCCGAGGAAGACGTCGAAGAGATTGTATCCCTTGGGAAGTCCATGGGTCTGGAGGTGGATGAAGATGACATCACCGAACTCGTCGATGAGCATCACGAAGACCTCACCACCGAGGAACTCAAGGAGCTGCAAGCCATGCAGCATGATGAGTTCCAAGCGCAGTTGAGTGAGTCAGAGGAGATCGAGGAGGTAGGCGAAATCTTAGGTACGGCGGAAATAAAACAGATGTTGGCATATCATCAACACGTTGTTGATTTCATCGACAAGCATCACCCACAGAAACTTCAGGTTTGCCGTGTTGTTGCGCAGTTCGATGATGTTTGCTTAACGCATTTTAGAAAAATCCTCAAAAGCCGTACAAAGCAACTTTCACTCTATAGTTTCTTTAAAAATCTAAAACGGTCTAGTGATCATGATGAAAAGAAAGAAAGTGAAACAAAGAAAAGGAAGACCGAATCGAGTGAAAGTGATGAAAATTCAAAATAAGAAAAGAAAAAATATAAAAAAAAATATAAAATTATGAAAAAAAAAAAATAAGCTAAGTTAAAGTTCACATAGTAGTGTAAGTTAGTGTAAGTTATCGTGCATGTTATCGTACAAAGTCACCGTCCCTACCTCCTCGCTGATCTTCCGTCTCCTCCTGCGTAGAAGTCCCTACACCTGTGCTGGCCTGTCGCTAAGGTAAAGTGTTACATTACAACCTGTTTTTTATTTATTATTTCATTATTATTATTCTGTTTTTTGGTTTGTAATATGTATTTGTTATACAGTTATTGTATTAATGTCATGTGTAATTATGTGTGCCATTTATTAAGGATTTATTATGGGTTTTTAGGCTGAGGAACAAATTAAATCAATTACCATGTATTCTTATGGGAATATTTGCTCCAACATACGATCGTTTTAACACACGAAGCTGTTTCTGGAACGAATTAAGATCGTATGTAGAGGTATCACTGTGTATATATACACACATTCATCTTTATCATCATCTCCTCCTCCTACGCCTATTAACGCAAAGGGCCTCGGTTAGATTTCGCCAGCCGTGTCTATCTTGAGCTTTTAATTCAATGCTTCTCCATTCATCATCTCCTACTTTGTGCTTTACAGTCCTGAGCCATGTAGGCCTGGGTCTTCCAATTCTTCTAGTGCCTTGTGGAGCCCAGTTAAACATGTGGTGAACTAATCTCTCTTGGGGAGTGCGAAGAGCATGACCAAACAATCCCCATCTACCCCTCATCATGATCTCATCCACATATGGTACTCGAGTAATCTCTTATAGTTTCATTTCTAATCCTGTCCTGCCATTTAACTCCCAATATACTTTTGAGGGCACTTATTCTAAAATCTACTAAATCTTTTGGCGATTGTTTCATTGTCATACCATGACTCATGTCCATAGAGTAACACCGATCTCACTAAACTGACATATAGTCTGATTTTATATGAAATTTTAGGCGATTTGATTTCCTAATTTTACTTAACCTAGCCATTGTCTGATTTATATTTTTTTCAATCTTTCACTAAACTCTGAATTCTAAAGACCCTGTATTGGAGATCATTGTCCCTAAATATTCTTATCATATCTGTGATCTTTACAATCCCCTGCTATTTTTTTTTATTTCATCATTTTCCAGTCTTTTAGGAAGTGATATTCCTATAATCCACCTCAGCATTTTCATCTCTGTTCTCTCAAGTTTTGCTTCTTCTTTTCATCTTAAAGCCCAAGTTTCTTATCCATACATTAACACTGGTTGTATTACGTTGCCGTAATATCTTGACTTTTACCTTGATTAGCATTTTCTTATCACCTTCTACTACTGCTACCTCCCTCCACTTTCCCCACGCTGCTTTTATGCTATTCTCAACTTCAGCCTCACATCATCCCTCCTGATCTATAGTAGATCTCAAGTATCTAAACTGTTCCACCTGTTTTACAACTGCTCTTCTACTTTTGTGTACGGCTATCCTGTCCTTACCTTCCATACTATATAGCTATAGTCTTATCAACATTTACCCTCAAGCCACCCCTTTCCAAAGTCTCGTGCCACTCTACCACTCTTCTCTCAAATTCTTCCTCATTTTCAGCAGTAATCACCAAATCATCTGCCTTTAGCAACTCTCGCAACTCTTCATTCCTATTCCCTTCAATTAACACACCCAGTACCAACACAAATAAAAGTCCTTACAAATGACTCAGGTTTGTATAGCTGGGAAAAATACAATTGTATTAAAAAGTTGTAGTATTTATCCATATCATTTAAAGATAAAGATTATTCTTACTGAAGTCAATAAAAAGCCAAGAGACTATCATAAAATTAATAGAGTTTGGCATTATAGTATTAAAGTTATAATTGCCATCCATATGACTATCTATATTTTCACTTATCAAAGGTTCTCTAAATGTTTTAAAAATCTTATTACCACATTTTCAGAATCTATATCTTCCTTTTCTTTTACTATTTCTGGAGGCAAAGTTGTCACCAAATAATATCCTTTTATTTATGCCTCTGGAAGTAATTGCATTTTGTGCTTTAAAACTCCACTTGGTTTTTTTAATTTTTCTTATTTGTGAGGTTTTCGTCTTTTATATGCACACTGTGATTATACATTCATTTCAATTTGTCTAGATATCTTATGGTATGTTTGTTTACTTTCTTGCCTTTGTCTGAGGCATTTATTATTTCCTTGACTTTTCGTATGTGTAAGTGGTACTTATTGTACTATCTTCTCCCCTAAATGTTTTAATTTTCTTAACATCCTCTTTACCCTTGATGCTTTTGGTATTTCTTCTGCCACTGCCTTTTCCACTTTGTAGGTAGTGGAAATCTCTTAAAGCCAAAATTTAAACCATCACTTAGTCTAAAGTCTAGGTCTACATGCTTATATTTTTTGTAGTTTTTTCTTATCTACTTTTTATCTTCTCTGCCTATGCAGCTGAGCCTCTGGAGGTGCTACATAATAAAAGATGGTATTTTATGTACTTTGTATACATATACAGTATATTCTTTCTATTACCATACAGGACATTGCCCGGCCGGATTTACTGAAGTCAGGGGAAGGTGTTTCAAAGTCCTAGCTTTTGTTGGTTCACCCTTACAAACTTATATTGCTTGTAATGCAGAATATTCAGGTCTAATGACTCCATATAATAGTACGATTATATATGCCTTGTTGCAGGTAAGTAGGATCTAGTTATGATTAGTCATTAATTTTAAGGCTTATTTTATTAATATTTTTTGGAAATACTGTACTGTAAGGCTGTAAGTGACTGGTGATCATAGGTGAGCACCTCATTCACACTGAATGTAAAGTATGTATTCTTTTCATTGGTGTAGTCATGGGCTAAAATTTGAACAATACCATCTTTAGCTTTTGTATTTCTTATAGTACAGTATTAGAATATCTGAAATTTTAATCATATGGAAGTAATATAGCCTTTTTTGGGGTTAATGTGCTCTTTGGTCTCCAAGGACTTTAATATGGAAAGCTATAATAGGGAATCCAAAACTAGAAACTACCAAAGAAATATTTTCTTCCTTGGTTTTGGCAGTGTATCAACATGCACAGCACGGACTTAATCAGTATAAGGAATGCCTACAGATTCAAGTTTTATTGAATCCATCACAGCACCTTTTATGTTGAAATATGTTGGGTACATGACACATGGTCGAAAACCAACACTGATACTAAACCCGACGCCACCTGGTCGCTAGTTTATGGTTAACTAATCCATGAGGGTTTTTTTTTTTTGTAGCTTCTCTGGCACCAGATGGTCAGGCATCCTTAACCTTTAAGTCAAGTACAGTTAGTTAGTTTCTGTGGTTGTTATTCTTAGTGATAGTCAATGAATAAATGTTCCAAATTTTCTCATCTAAAGGTGGTGTTCACTCGTTTTTGACACACTCCATATGAAGTCACTTAGTGGTTGTATCACGACAGCATAGGACTGGATTTAGCTATAAAAGTTTGTCCTTTTTCTTTACTTCTTACAAATTTTGATTTGGTTGTTCATATTGTTAACTGAGTTTAAGTCACGGTTCTTAGTTTTGGACACGTGTAGCCGGGAATTGTTTAACATTATCATTATGCGACCTATGACCAATACATTCTGATTTTTTTCATACGTCTGTTTGATAAGTTTTTATGTTTTCTATATTATCTCATCACTTATAAATTTTATCTAATTCTCATATGTTTATTAAACAAACTAAGTCTTTATCTTGGGAGTTATACACATTTTCTGCCTACATTATATTGACTGCTTGGGAGTGTTTAGGTTTAAGTCTTTTGTTACCTCTTTAACTTTGATTTTAAAGTTTTTGTACAAGAATGCCTGGCAGCGGGATTGATGAGAACTTTTGGGTTTGATTCTAATATTTAGTGACTGTGGTTATTGGACTTTCCAATTCACCTAGTAGGCTAACACTCTGTTACACAAACATTAGACACCCACCTCAGTTGCATTGAGCAGGAGTTTGGAATATTTTATTCCTTGAACTTATAACCTGAAAGGGTTATTTTGGGGAAATAATCCATGAGAAGGATAGGATTGGTAACGCTTATTCATTTTCCCTTTTCTACATTCTCATTTTATGTCATCATCATATTCTCCTCCTCCTACACCTATTGATGCAAAGGCCTTCTATTAGATTTCGCCAGTTGTCTCTATCTTGAGCTTTTAATTCAATACTTCTCCATTCATCATCTCCTACTTTGCACTTCATAGGCCTGAGCCATGTAGGCCTTGGTCTTCCAACTCTTCTAGTGCCTTGTGGAGCCCAGCTGAACGTTTGGTAATTAATCTCTCTTGGGGAGTGTGAAAAGCATGCCCAATCTATCTCCATCTGCCCCTCATCATGATCTCATCCACATATGGTACTCGAGTAATATCTCTTATAGTTTCATTTCTAATCCTATCCTGCCATGTAACTCCCAATATCCTTCTAAGGGCTTTGTTCTCAAATCTACTAAATCTATTGGGGAATGTTTCATTGTCATACCATGACCCATGTCCATATACTGTAGTAACACCGATCTCACTAAACTGATATATAGTCTGATTTTTATATGTAATTTCAGGCTATTTGATTTCCAAATGTTACTTAACCTAGACATTGTCTGTTTTTTTTTTTTTTTTCAATCTTTCACTAAACTCTAAATCTAAAGACCCTGTATTGGAGATCATAGTTCCTAAATACCCAAATGATACTACCTTATTAATCTTTTCTCCTTCCAATGGTATTTCATCTTCCATTGCATAATCCGTTCTTATCATCCAAGAAAAACAGGAGAGAATGTCAGAGCTCAAACTCAAACATGTACTCTCTATGAGGTTTGTGGTAGAACTGAAGGGGTGAAGGTGTAATATCAGTGTAATACATGGTCTTGTGACTCATAGAATCTATACAGATGCCATTGCTCACAATTTATTTTACATTGAAATATAATAATTATCAAAATTTATAATAACAAAAGAAATACTGCATTTTCTTGTAGAGAAGAATGTTTTTGATTTATTAAGTTACTTTTACTAATTACCTTGTAACTATGAAAGTAAGAGGAATTTTAACAAAATATTTTGTATACGCATTCTCCATTGCCATTCGAAGCCCAGTGAATTTTTTCAGGATTTTGTGCTTATCTTCCTATGCCCCCATATATTGGCATTCTGGCCGTGCTCCTTAACTACTACACTGTAATTGTTCATTGGCTACTTTTTTCTTGGTAAGGGTAAAAGGTACCCTTTAGCTATGGTAAGAAGCGGTTCTAGGAGGACACTCCAAAATCAAAACAATGTCTTCTAGTCATGGGTAGTTTTTGGGTCCTTTGACTGGCCAGACAGTACAGCATTACATTGGATCCCTCTCCCTATTTACGCCTCCTTTTTCCTTTGCCCACACATCAACCGAATAGTCTGACCTAATCTTTCCACTTTCTCCTTTGTCCTTATAGACCTAACAACACTGAGAATATCAAGTAATTCTTCTTTGCTCAGGGAATTAACTACTGCACTCATAGACTCCTTTAAGGAAGGACTGGAACGTCCCCTGCTCAGGGTTTTTAACTTGAGTCTGAAAGATTAACTTGAGTCTGGACTAAAATGACTTCTAGAAACACATTCTCTGGATCAAAATGGGGGTTTTTGAGGATGGTGAGTTCAATGGTAACATTTTCAACACCACCTGGGGTCATCTTCAAGGTCTAAATGTCATTTATCAAGGTCAAATTTTTGAATTTTGGTCATTTTTGTTCGTTTTTTTGTGTGTAACTCATACATGGTGAGAGAGAGCTGATTATAATATGAGGCAAGTCTGCAGAGCTGTCCGAATTTAATATATATTGTCATATATCGTCCTTCAAGAAAGGACTGGAATGTCTCCTGATCGGGGTTTTTAACTTGAGTCTGAAGGATTAACTTGAGTCCTGGACTAAAATGACTTCTAAGAAGGGCTAGAAACACTTTCTTTTAGTCAAAATGGGGGTTTTTGAGGACGGTGAGTTCAATAGTGACATTTTCAACACCACCTGGGGTCATCTTCATCATCTTCAAGGTCAAAAGGTCATATTTCAAGGTCAAAATAGTGAATTTTGGTCATTTTCACTCGTTTTTGTGTGTAACTCATAGATGGTGAGGGATGGCTGATTATAATAAGAGGAAAGTCTGTAGTTCTGTCCAAATTTAATATATATTGTCAAATATTGTATTACTCAAACATTCCAAACAAGCCCTAAAACAATGAAACACTAAAATAAGAAATAAAGAACGGTATTTCTCATCACAACAAAACTCAGACATTAACATTTGATTAGATGAACATCGCTAGATGGAGAGCTTTTCTTGCCTCCTGAGGCATCTCACAGCCTTTTCTTTGTCACTTACATTGAGAACCTGAGCTTTCAATAGAATGTTGGCTAAAGTCTTACATGCTGCATTATTAGTAGCTAAAGGTGCATCTACAAAAGATAACAATTCAGCAAAATGAAAGCGGCAATGCATTTTAGTCATGGCATGCAAATTATAGGCATTATGTACAAAAAAGGCAGTTGAAATAGTTGGCACACCCAGTTCACCTCTATTCAAATGATCTAAGAACTCAGATGACACCTCGTTACCATCTTCATCATCCATGATATCCTCCATACTAGTGCTATTACAATATTTATGAACAAGGTATCCAGCCAAATATACAACTTTATGCTTGAGGTTATCAGCAGACCTCAAGAGCTCCCGAGTGTCTTGAGGAGTGATCTCGTCAATGAATTCACTTCGCTCATCTGGATTTATGGAAGAAGTACAATTCTTGTCGCAATCAAGCACACGAGAACTAGATTCTGGCCTAATGTCATGCTTTAGAAGTGTCTGCAAATTTGTAACTTTTGCTGCAGCCATAATGTCAACTACATCAATGTAGAAGTTTCCACCACTTCTTTGCCTGGCTTGACCAAAAAACTTTTCCAAGGCTTCATCCGCGAATATAGCAGGAAGAATGTAGTCAAAGTCTTTCTCTGCCAGAAGCAATTTGGCAGCAGCCACATTATTACGTGTAGACACAATGAATGATTCAGCAGTTTGCTTAGTTAACTTCAGCTTACGACCACTACCTCCTTGCCATGTGCAGGTCGATATAATTTGGCAGGCGTTCTCCAACTTAGTGAAAGATGTACAGTCTGCTGTCCAAGGCTGTCTGGAGTCATTTAGGCACCTCAATGCCATCTTTCTCAACTCTATTCAAGAATAGAAATCCAAAAGGTGAGTTGACTTGTTGTAGATGAAAGAACTGCTTGACAGTTTGTCCAGTAGCGTCAGTTCTTGATAGGTAGAGATCTTTCTGGTCTTTTATGACGTTAAAACCAGGAAAATAGGAGCTAATTTTGGCGCGAAATTGGTCGAAATCTCGGATTTTGTCTGCAGCCTCAGCAGCTGCATGCACCTTTTTAGCTCTTGATTGTGATGTAGAAGATGATGTTGGGCGTGGGGCTGAGGTAACCTGCTTCAAAGCTGATTTTGGTATTCCAGGAAATATTGATGGAGGTTGTTTGGGTCGCTTGCCACCCTTAACTGACACCCATTCACAATTGAAATGTGTCTCACAAATATATATCTCCTTCAAGCGTCTCAAGCTTTCTTTCTCATTCGGCATTGCCAATATCCATCTCTCCCTCTCCTCAGGATCTTTTGGGAAGGATATGACTTTTACATAAGGTGTCCCATCATAGTTCCCTTTACAACCAAAGCAGCTACAGTGACGTGGCATATTGTGAGATCACCAGCTGGACCGTTTCTATAACAAAAACAGAAACAAAACACATAAGTCAGTGAGATTTGAACAGAAAATGGGATTTGCATAGAAAACGAGATAAAAACAGAAAAAGTTGTGGGAGCAAAATGATCTTAAAATTTGAAAATACATAACATATGTCAATTTTTAAAAAATCAGGCATGAAGTCTCTCAGACTCAAGTTAAAAACCCCGAGGTCCTGACGTTCCAGTCCTTCCTTAAAGGAGTCTATGACTGCACTATAGTTGTTCAGTGGCTACTTTCCTCTTGGTAAGGGTAGAAGACTCGTTAGTTATGGTGAGCAGCTCTTCTAGGAGAAGGACACTCCAAAATCAAACCAGCTTTCTCTAGTCTTGGGGAGTGCCATAGCCTCTATACCATGGTCCTACACTGTCTTTGGTAAGAGTTCTCTTACTTGAGGGTACACTTAGGCACACTATTCTATCCAGTTTCTTTTCCTCTTGTTTTGTTAAAGTTTTTATAGTTTTAATAGGAAATATTTGTTTTGATGTTGCTGTTTTTAGAATATTTAAATTTTCCTTGTTTCCTTTCCTCACTGGGCTATTTCCCCTGTTAGGGCTCCTGGGCTTATAGCGTCCTGCATTTCCAATTAGGTTTGTGGCTTATCAATAATAATAATAATAATGATAATAATATTGATGATGATAATAATAATAATAATAATAATAATAATAATAATAATAATAATAATAATAATAATAATAGTAATAATAATAAAAAGAAAAAAAGATAATAATAATAATGATAATGCTCATCAACTTTATTGATCTTTGACTTTAACTACAGTACTATGTAGTTAGTGAAAGAAATTTTCTTACAGCTTAGTTTTGGCTTCCTTCTCAACTCTTCGACGTGTCAGAGTTTGACTATCTGATGATAGTTAGGGGAAGTGGTTTAGCCTTCTATAGTTGTTTCAAAGTTAGTTTTATTCTAAGCTTATCATGATTCTTTTATGTTCTTGTGTAATTCCAAACAGTTGTATGATACCTTGGAGATGGAGGAAGGTAGACTTCCCTGCTTATGGGATCACTAATAATTATTTTCACATAGGAATTTTCTACTAGGTACTGTAGGTGATACCACACCCACTGCTATTATCATAGTGTGTAGTGCCCCTGGGGACAGGGCTTGGGACCCTTATCTGTCTACAGTGGGATTATGCAGTGAAGGGTAGGGATCCATTTGTAGAAGACTTGAGGTTTTTATATGGTCGCAAAGTTTTGCTTAGCTCTTACCTCAAAGCTTTCACCATTTTTTCCATGCTGCTTTTTTTTCCGTCACACTAAAACAATTCTTATCTCAATCTATATCCAAATGATTCAAAAGCCCCTGACAGTAATACCCCCAAAGAATAATGCCTTAATGAGCAAAGCCCCACATTGGGTACCATAATATGCTGTGGACTTTGGAGTTAATGTGGACTAGAATTAAACATGCCTTGTTACTACTTTATTTGCAGTCTAAATGTACATACAATCACATGCGTTATTTCTTCAAGCCTTAAATTTTTGTACTTTAGCAATAATTCTATGCCATTGAATGCTCACTTATATTACAATGGAAACACATTCTTCATTCAAAATTCACAAATGCAACGTAATATTTACCGTAACCAACTGAACTAATTAACATCCTAATCCTCTTTTTAGTAACCTTACGATTTAATCATCATTCTTATCGACAGCTAAATCTTAAAACCTTACATTTAAATTTGAATATACCATAGGAAGACACCAACAACCTGAACTAAAACAGTTATAGCATGTCATAACATGATACTATATTTTTGTCATAATACCATAAGATTTCTTTCTCTATACAGTAAGTCTTATTCCACTGGTAAATAAGCCATTATATAAATGTAAAAAAGAATTTCACGATAATTTATTGCTTTTTGTGCAAACCTTACGATTTCAAGAATCGTATAATATATGTGCAAGTACAATCCACCTTATTCATTGTCACTTGTGTTTTCCCTTCTTTGTTATATAGTTGTATTCAGAACTTACTCTTTAAAGTACAGCCCCCTTTACATTTAATCTTTAATAATGTTTTCCTTATTGCACTGTCACTTTCATTTAAATCCACCTTTCCATTCTTACTGTCAGCTTTACTTTTAGTAACTGACAAAGGTTATAAACCTCACTATCAATGTGATTAGATTGTTCCTTTGTCTTAATTTTATCTTAGTATTTGATAAGGCTTATCTATCTCCCTAGCATAAGCTTCTCATTTACTAGGAAACACCACACCAGGTCTGGTGTCTCAAAACAACAACTGAGTAATGGAAGGGAAGTTATATAGGCCACCATCCTCCTCCATTCACAATTCCTGTATAAGGAGATTGAATTGTTGAAAACTGGCAAATATGAGGTAAATTTGAAAATATAATTTTAATAGAAACTCAAATTATAAAACTGCTACAGCTCTTAGGAGGGCTCCAGTGGGTGCTCTTCCTTCTGAACAGAGTCGTGCGTGTCTAGCTGCTGGGGCTGAGGAGACGGCGGAGGTGGCTTCTTCCATGGATTTAGGGGGGGGGGGAACTAGTGGGAACCCTGGTAATCCTGTGATGGATATGCCCTCTGGCCCGAGTCATATATTTTTCAAAATACGAGTATGGACTTGTTATTCAATGATATTAAACTATGAACCTTTGGCGTTTCCCGAATCATGATGGAGGTTCAAGGATATGTTTCTTAAGGCATATTTCCCAGCTTACCCAGAAAAAGGTTGTCCTGATTCCATATGCCTGCCTTAAATAGACCACAGTTTGCTCAATGCTTCTGTGGTCAGAATGACAGTGCCAGGTCGAAAACTCTCTTTTTGACCAAAACAGTGAAGATAGTATGTGAATCAAAGAGGAAGGTGCTACATGAAAGCTCAACTTGCCTAAAGAATGTAGCCCTGTTTTGGAGGGGATTCCTGGAACTAAAAAGTTTTTGTGAAGTCTTTATCTCTAAATAATAGGATACTCAAGTAGGTACCTACCAATTGCTTGGCCTTTTTCCTTTGGATCCCTACCACTTTAGGACGGCAAAATTCAGTGCCTGGCAGACTTTAACCTAGTGTCTGTCATGTCCTCTTTGGAAGTGAGAGGTGGTTTGGAAATTCCAGTCGACCACCTCTGCTTTAGCGAAGCTACTTGGTAGCCCTACCTATGAGGCCTTACAGATTTCTAGTAGGGTGTGGTAGAGGATTCCTTTACATGGATCCTTTATACAAATGCCTTTTCCCCCTAAGCTATAGTGGACAAAGCCAATGTGGAGGCAGTAGCCACTTTACTACAGTTAAGGAAAGGTTTTTGGCCCTTCTTAAAGAAATATGCCTCCTTTCACAAGGCTGCAGCCTATAAGATTCAAGATCATGCTTAAAAATGACCTGTGAAGAGGCCAGCTCCTTTTTGCCATCCCAAGGCTTGTTCTACACCCAAGTCCTCTTGGGAGGAACAATGGCAGCAAAGCCACCCCACTCAAGATGAGGCCCAAATCATGGGTCATTCAGAATTTTTTTTTCATAGGAGAGGCTACTGAGAATAGCAAAGAAAAATGAAGGGCTGGTTAGCTGCGTAGAAGCTAAGGATCTCATTAATGAGAGGCTGTGGATTGGGGGATTTAGTCTTCATTGTTTTAAAGAACATGGGGAGGGTGGGGGCAGAGTATAGTCTCAAGAGGTTTTGAGTAGTAGTAGATATGAATTATACCTCTGCGTCACCGTTTTTCACCTGATCCTGAAATTTAATACCTTTATAAGCAAGCTGCGGAAAAAAGAGTTGTAGAGTAGTGCAGGTTCTTAAGATTCAAGGGTAGACTATTCAGCATAACAAAGAAAGACTTCCCAGAGAGAAGAGTTGCTATCAACTTTAATAGGGGCTGAATGTGAAGGTCTCTTATATACAATGACTCTGTGCTTTGTATCTTGATATACTGGCCCTAATTTACTTATTATTTGTAGAATTTATTTTGCTTTGTTTTTACTCAGTCAATTTTTTGTTATTCCTTGCATTGTGTATCATTTATTCTTCACCGTTTCATTTTTCTATACTGATATGCTCTCTGCATTTGGGTTCTTGGCATTGTAGCACTGAATTTTCAATTAGTTTTTAGGTTAACTTATAAAAGTAATAGAAATTACAGTAATAATTAAGATGATGATAAATATGATGGTAACAATGATATATAATATTCTAATCAAAAACAGTTATTGTAGCATCCAAGAAATACCACCTTTGGATGGGTGTAACACTGAACATATACTATAAGACTGACTGAAAAGAACATAATTACAATGAAATTACATCTCGTTCTGGGCATGTGTTATCATATATAAACTATAGATATGACATAAATCATCATTTCAGGGTGCATGTCTGTATACACTATTAGATTGATATTTCAGAAATATCTCTTAAGAGTTCTTTGTCAAGGCTGTGATTTGCCTCTGAGTGAAAGTTCCCAATTTACAGAAATTGAAAAATAAAACATTTTTTAATGTGTATTTTATCATATTTTATATCATGTTGATTCACTGAACTTTTCAATAAACCTGTTTAAATCATATTCAGTATATGGCAATTATTTTTTTCATTATAATCTGAATTGTACTGATAGATATACAATAGTAAGTTTTACATAAAGGTTCAATAGATATTTTCTTTCAAATATCTGGTTACTTCACGACAACTTTCGGGAAGAATAATATTAAGTATTTTTCTTATAGAAAGGAGTCATAGAACGTAATGTCGTCTACAGCACAGCTATTCATACTTGGTAAGTATAGTGTTAAAGTTTGCTTAATGTTTTTACAGCTTTGTAGTTTCCATAGATTTTTAATGATAGTGTATTGGTAGTTTCTTTTTATCATAATTCATGTTTATGATATTGTGCCTTTCAGTTAGAATTAACCCTTTGTATTGTTTGTCATATTATTTTCATGAATCTTGCCTCCACTTCACAGTGTTGGCAACAAAGTTAATCATTGTGTGAGAACAGTAAGGAAATTCAAGCTGGCATGTATTGGGTTAAGATAGCTGCCTAGTATTGACTTGAATATCCTTATGTATTTAAATATCATTACTAATAGTTTTATTTTTTTGTAATATAAGATTATTATTTCTTTTTACTGTATTATTGTATATTTATTAAAAGTTTATGTATTTGTAGATAATTTTTTATAAGGTGAGTTATTTGAATATTTATGTAAAGAAGGGAATAACTTCATTTATATACAGTATTGTTTATGGTTAGGTTATTTCTAATATAGATGCAAGGTACCTTTATATAGTTAAGTAGCTATGTATGAGTTGTTTGAACTAAAGCCTGCCTCATTAGTATAGACTAACTTCTACGAAGCATACAGTAAATAGGCACTTGAACATTGTAAGGTTTTTGCTGTAATGGGGATCCAAGGCAGGGTTTGGAAATTGCGAGAAAGAACCAGATTTTTGATAAAGGATTAAATTTTGTTATTTTGTTTACTCTGATGTAGAACAAGGTGAGAGTTAGTTTCATGTTATTCTTATCAGTTTAAGAATATCAAACTGGTGGATAATGATGCATCAATAAGAAATGTTTATTAGGAATACGGTATCTATTAAAGAGATTTTAGACTATTGGGCTACTTTACCGAAACAAAGTTCTCCAGTCAATATGGGGATGAATTATCAATTTAACAGGTATTCAACACTTTTTGAATCTGATTAGCATCTGCCCAGATATTTCACTATCCTTTTAAAGATAATAGTCCTGCAGACTTGTTCTTACTTTTTATTAGTAACCAAACATAGACTCCTTAAAGGAGTCTATGTAACCAAATGATAATTTAATGTACCACAGCAGTGTATTACTTGGCTTATATTCATGCTCATAAGCAAATTATAACAATTATGTAGTAAGTAGGTGGTGTGATGATTAGGTTAAGGGAGCCAAGCAAAATTCCCACCTTTTGATGTCTTTTTGGGCATCATATCCTTTATGGGTAATGATTACCCTCCAGGCACTAGTCCACCCATGATTATTGCTATCATTGTTATTATTATTATTATTATTATTATTATTATTATTATTATTATTATTATTATTATTATTATTAGCTAAGCTACAACCATAGTTGAAAAAGCAGGATGTTATAAGCCCAAAGGCTCCTACATGGAAATAGTCTAGTGAGGTAAGGAAATAAATTGATTGACGATATGAGAATGATGAGTAAAGAATATAAATATCTTAACAAATCAATAATTATGTTGAAACAGAGCATTCACATACAAACTATGAAGAGAGACTGATGTCAACCTGTCCAACATAAAGATATTCTCTGCAAGTCTGAACTGAAGTTTCGGAAGATCATTTCACAACTAGTCACACCTGGAATAAAACTTCTAAAATACTATAGTCATAAGCCTTTTGTTGGAGGAGGCAAGACTGTTAATTGCATACCTAGTTCTATGTACAGGATGGTACAGTCTGGGAAGATCTGAATGCAAAGAATGGTCTAGATTATGAAAAATCTTTGGTAATGTGCATTAAGAACTGATGGAACAATGATGTCAGAGATTAATATCCAGATCAGGAATAGGAAATCTAATAGACTGAGGAACTACACCTCCAGAAGCATCAAGGTCCATCAAGAGTTTTAATTTCACAAGATCAAAAAGCTTAACTAAGTAGTTTAGCCTCTGGAAAACAGGAATGAGGAAGATCAAGTTTCTCATTACTCTACTTACTGTCATATACATTTATTATTATTATTATTGTTATTATTATTATTATTATTATTATTATTATTATTATTATTGTTGTTGTTATTATTATCATTATTTTTATTATTATTATTATTATTATTATTATTATTATTATTATTATTATTATTATTGTTATTGCTAGATAAAGCTACAATTGTACTTGGAAAAGTATACTGTAATGCTATGAGCCCAAAGACTCCAATAAGGAAAATTATCCCAGTGAGGAAAAGGAAATAAAGATAAAAGTAAACTACAAAAGTATTAATGGACAATTTAAATAAGATATTTTAAGAACTGTAACAATAGTGAAATAGATCTTTCTATATATTTGATCTAGAGACTTATGTCAGCCTGTTCAACATAAAAACATTCGCTGCAATGTTGAACTTTTGAAATTTCACCGATTCAACTACCTGATTAAGATGATCATTCAATAACTTGGTCACAGCCAGAATAAAATTTCCAGAATACAGTGTAGTAGTGAGCTTTATGATGTAAAAGGTTAATGACTATTAGAATTAACTGCACACCTAGTATTACGAACAAGAGGGTAGTGTCCTGGAAGATCTGAATGCAAAGGATGGTCAGAATTATGAAAAATCTTATGCAACATGCATAACGAACTAACTAAACAATGGTCCCAGAGATTAATATCTATTGGGAATAAAAAATTTAATCGACTATTATGTTCCTATCCAACAAATCAAGGCGAGATTCAACAGCTGAATTCCAGCCAGGAGAACAGTACTGTACTCAAACCAAGGCAAAATCAAAGAATTTACAACACTTATTCAGAACAGTTTGATCAACGAAAATCATGAAAGACTTTAAGCCAATTTTGTGTGCGGTTAAAGAACGAGACAGACCAAATATGTTTCTCATTAATGAATTTGCAATCTAGAATCACGCCTAAAATTTTAAGTCATGCAGAGGTAAAGGAATCTTATCAGTGCTGAGATCCGCATGTTGAGGAACCACTATCTTCGACCTACTTACAATCGTACTTGAGTTTTTTTAGAATTTATCGTCTTGCTCCATAATCTGCAGTATGCACTAGCTTTAGCTAGATCTCTATTAAGCCAAAAGTGTTGCCTTTTCCTTTAGAGAGTGAGTGACAAAGACATAAGGTTAAAGTAATGGAGGGATTGTTAAGTCTATAAAAAGAGTGCAGATTTAAGGGTAGCCCACCATGTATGTTCCTGTGTTGTGCTAAAAATGTTTTCTTTCAGGGTCAAATTGTATCCCTTTTCAGTTTAAGCATAAACTGTCTTATCTCATTATAGTTTTTCAAAGTCAAATCTGATTTGTTACCCTTCTTTAGATGATAACAGGAGAACCCTACAGCCTTAGGTTAAAGTTAACTTTTAGAATGTTCAGAATTTTGCCTAACAATTTAAGAAGACCAAGGTGAAGGTATCAATTTTATCTCAAAATACTCCATATGCTGTATATAGAATTTTTTGTTAAAGTTAAACATACGATTTCAATACACAAGAAAATGGGTTTAGTAATAGTATTGGTTGGTAATGGTAATTTTCAAGAATTTAATGAACAGTCAGCACCAAAACTGAGGCAACAAATTTCAGAGGATTTAGTTTGAAATTCACTAACTGGCAACTACAATGCGTATCTCAGAAACTTATTTTTTTCCTACAAGGGAAGGTCTGTCAAGCAAAATAATGCTAACATTTGATGCACAAATATCCTATCTATGATATATATAAGAATCAAAGGAAAAAAAATACGGTAATAGTAATTATTTCAAAGTATAGTAATTACTTCAAACCATAGAAATGAAACAATTTGAAATTTTTGTTCAACACAGGATTACCAACGTTACCTATGTATATTAGTATTACTAAGAGCGTCGTGGAAACAAATATTTAATGTCGTACTGTATTATCAATTATTTTAGTAAAAATACATGAAACCATGCAAGTATCAATAAAATATAAAGGGAAAATCTTCGTAACATTAAACATAATCAACCGTAAATGCGCCTAGATTCTACAAAGAATTTGGGTGAGTTGGTAGTTCCTTCTCACTTAATAGTGATCTAGCTAAAATTAGTGCAGGGTGCAAGTTATGAGTCATGAAGTTAGATCCTAACAAAACTCAAGTATAATTGTAAATAGGTCAAGGACAATGGCTCCTCAACATCCGGATCTCAGTATTGATAATGTTTCTTCAACTCTGACTTAAAATTTTAGGTATGA
>NC_090751.1:32298861-32371361 GCF_036898095.1 Palaemon carinicauda
TTGCATTCATCACCACCTTTAGCAGACAGCCATTTTCCATTCTCCGAACATGGCCAAACCACCTCAACACATTCATATCCACTCTTGCTGCTAAGTCATTTCTTACAACCGTTCTCACCCTCACTACTTCATTCCTAACCCTATCTACTCGAGATACACCAGCCATATTCCTGAGACACTTCATCTCAAACTCATTCAATTTCTGTTTCTCCGTCCCTTTCAATCCCCACAACTCCGATCCAGACATCACAGTTGGTACAATCACTTTCTCTACAGAACTCTCTTTACATTCATGCATAACCCTCTATTTTTTACTACTCCCTTAACTGCCCCCAACACTTTGCATCCTTCATTCACTCCCTGACGTACATCTGCTTCCACTCCACCATTTGTTGCAACAACATACCCCAAGTACTTAAACTGATCCGCCTCCTCAAGTAACTCTCCATTCAACATAACATTCAACCTTGCACCACCTTCCATTCTCGTACATCTCATAACCTTACTCTTACCCACATTAACTCTCAACTTCCTTCTCTCACACACCCTTCCAAATTCTGTCACTAATTGGCCAAGTTTCTCTTCTGCATTTTCAACCAGTACAGTATCATCCACAAACAACGACTGATTTACCGCCCATTCATGGTGATTCTCATCCACCAGTTTTGATCCTCGTCCAATCACTCGAGCATTCACCTCTCTCACCACTCCATCAACATACAAGTTAAACAACCATGGCGAGATCACACATCCCTGTCTCAGCCCCACTCTCACTGGAAACCAATCGCTCACTTCATTTCCTATCCTAACACATGCTTTATTACCTTTGTAGAAACTCTTCACTGATTGCAACAACCTTTCACTAACTCCATATAACCTCATCTCATTCCACATTGCCTCCCTTATCAACTCTATCATAAGGTTTCTCCAGATCCATAAACGCAACATACACCTTCTTACCTTTTGCTAAATATTTCTCACATATCTGCCTTACTGTAAAAATCTGATTCATACAACCCCTACCTCTTCTAAAACCACCCTGTACTTCTAAGATTGCATTCTCTGTTTTATCCTTAATCCTATTATTCAGTACTCTACCATACACTTTCCCAACTACACTCAACAAACTAATACCCCTTGAATTACAACACCCATGCACATCTCCCTTGCCCTTACATAGTGGTACATTACACCCACAAACCCATTCTACTGGTACCGTTGACAACACAAAACACATTAAGCAATCTTACCAACCATTCAAGTACAGTCACACCCCTTCCTTCAACATCTCGGCTCTCACACCATCCATACCAGATGCTTTTCCTACTCTCGTTTCATCTCGTGCTCTCCTCACTTCCTCTCCAGTAATCTCTCTCTCATTCTCATCTCCCATCCCCATACCTCAACACCTGCAACAGAAATTATATCTGCCCCCTAATATCCTCAACATTCAGTAAACTTTCAAAATGCTCCGCCCACCTTTTCCTTGCCTCCTCTCCTTTTAACAACCTTCCATTTCCATCTTTCACTGCCTTCCTTACTCTCTTCACTTCTTTCCAAAACTACTTCTTATTCTCTTCATATGAATGATCCAATCCCTGACCCCACCTCAGGTCAGCTGCAGTCTTTGCCTCCCTTACCTTACGCTCTACTTCCACATTTTTCTCTCTATATATTTCATATTTCTCTACACTATTACTCTGCAGCCATTTTTCAAAAGCCCTCTTTTTCTCTTCCACTTTTACCATCACTCCTTCATTCCACCATTCACTGCCCTTCCTCATGCTGCCTCCAACAAACTTCTTGCCCAACAAAATGTTCTTTTACTAACTTCCATTCCTCCTCTAAATTACCAGTTTCTTTTACTTTCACTTCGTCATATGCCATTTTCAACCTTTCTTGATATTTACTTTTTAACCCCAGTTTTATTAGATCTTCAACCCTCACTAGCTCCCTTTTACATCCACCTACTCTATTCCCCCACTCTTTTGCTACAACTAATTTTCTTTCCACCAAAAAATGATCAGATATACCGTTATCCATACCCCTAAACACGTGCACGTCTTTCTATCTTCCAAACATTCTTTTAGTTATCAAAACATAATCCATTAATGCCCTTTCTACCACACTTCCATTTGCCACTTACAAATGTATACTTGTTTTTATCTTTATTTTTGAAAAAGCTAGAACTTATCACCATCTCTTGCTCAACACACATATCTACCAGTCTCTCACCACTCTCATTTTCACCTGGTACCCTGTACTTCCCAATGACACCTTCTACCTCTCTAGCGCCCACTCTAGCATTTAAGTCACCCATGACAGCTACATAATTCCTTCTACACACCTAGTTAATTAATTCCAGAACTCATTCCGCTCTTCTTCACTTTTCTCACAACCTGGCCCATAAGCACTGACAAAAGCCCAACATTCCCTACCCAACCTAACCCTAACCCACATTAACCTAGATGATATCTCCTTCCATTCCACTACTTTATCTTTCATCCATTCACTCAGCAATAAAGCCACACCTTCTCTTGCTTTTCCCCTTTTCAATCCCAGACACCCTACCAGACATTTCACCAAACATCACTTCACCTTTCCATTTTATCTTTGTCTCACACAAAACCAATATATCCATTCTTCTATTCCTAAACACACTTCCAATCTCACATCTTTTACTCTATCGTACTACATCCACGCACATTCAAACATCCCAAAACTAGAGTGCGGGGAGCAGTCACTCTCCTCCCAGCTCCACCTCTTTGATGTCTCACAGGATTATAATACAGGAGAGGGGGTTCTCAGCCCCCTAGTCCTGTCCCTTTTTGTCGCCTGTTACTACACGCAGGGATACGTCGGCGCTATTCTAATGGTTTTTATGCCCCCGCGGCCACAGGCGGCATATATATATATATATATATATATATATATATATATATACAGTATATATATATATATATATATATATATATATATATATATATATATATATATATATATATATATATATGTGTGTGTATATATATATATATATATATATATATTATATATATATATATATATATATATATATATATATATATGTGTGTGTGTGTGTGTGTGTGTGTGTGTGTGTAAGTATATATGTATATATGTATGTATGTATGTATGTGTGTGGGGGCAATTCTGGCTCTCAGGCATAGCCTGACTATTAGATTTTCTAAAATATAGTTAAATTGCATATAATATGGATATAGAATTTTTTTCTCAAACTAACTTTAATCTTATTTATATAGCATTTTATTTAATCAGATGCTAAACTTATTTGTGGTTTATAAAGAGAAATAATCATAGTTTTCGACATAGTGCCCTAAAAGTAATTAACAATCCCATTAGGCCAATGGTCATGCACTTGGTGGTTCTTACTGCCACTGAATGGTGGACACTCGGTATAATACATTTAGAGCTGCATATGTTACAACGGGGAAATTTTTTTTTCTTTTGATAAACAATTATTGAGCTAACATTGACCCTTCTCTAGGGAAATGCCTTCTGTGGTTCTACAGTTAATCACCGGTACTTATTATCAGATAAAGTAGATGACAATAATTGGAGTAAAATATACTAAATGGCAACTCCACAAGAACCGTTTTTAACTGTATGCGATGAATTTTGCATTGCTCTGACACAATATGCAAACCTCATAATAATTTAACATAGGAATTTGCTTCAGCTCAGCTGAAACAGCTGAAGAGAAAGAAAACCCGGCAGTTTTGCTGAATGGTTGTCTGGCAGTATGGGGCGGAGCTTACCTTCGCCTACCCCCATCGCCTGCCCGCTTTGCTGATTCACTCACTTCAGCTCAACGTGGATGGTTGTGCTACTCTCCGCTCTCTACGCTGCAGCCTTTTGCCTTCTCTTGTACTTGTGTACTAGTGATTGTGTGATTGTTATGGAGGAGAAAGTTACTCGTAAGATGCGATGTTGTGTAGGCCGTGGCGGGCGCTGCAGTATGTTGCTTTCGTCACCTTCTACCTAACATGAAGGGGAAAATCTTGCTCTTAAGGTTCTCCCTGTCGTGAGTGTGAATCCTGGCCGCCCTTGCAGCAGCAAGCTCTCGAGAATCGACGCAAATATCGCCAGACCCCTAAAGCTGCTTCTGCTTTGGAGAGCTCGCCTCTTTCGGAGAAGTAATGGGAGCTGGTGCAAAGGGTGTCGTCTCAAGAGA
Source organism: Palaemon carinicauda (assembly GCF_036898095.1). Lineage (NCBI taxonomy): Eukaryota > Metazoa > Arthropoda > Malacostraca > Decapoda > Palaemonidae > Palaemon > Palaemon carinicauda. Next base: position 32,303,072 of record NC_090751.1, read on the forward strand.
CTACCACAGCGAAGTCTGCTCACGCCCTTTCCGAGTCAAAGGAGGGTGTGAGCATGATTTTGGGAAGCTCTGATTCATAGCCTGTTGGCAATTTCTCAGGATTCGGCGGGGAAGCGGGTGACCTTAGCGCTCCCATTACTTCGGTGATCTCTAGGGACACCTGACAGATTGTTGGACAGTCTGATACCGATGATGACACATTACCTGGTAAGATATGGGAACTTTGGGTGTCTCTCGCATAATCAGGTAAGCCAGACTTGGATTTGTTAAAACGCCGTTTAACACTGGCAGACAAGATTAAACAACGTCATTTGAATGATCCGATTGTTGATGAACACATGAATGTAACTGATTTTGTAACTTTATTGACTCACATGTTTCCTGATGCCCCTGTTGTTGTTGACCATGTTACTGCTAAAGCATTTGTTCCTGGCAAAATGCAAACTTTTTCCAAGGGTAAAATAACTGCAGGACTCCTTGTTGAAACAAGGGAGAGTAAGGTTTTAAACAAGTAGATTTCTTTAACGACTGCTGGGAAACCGTTTACAGCTTTGCTTGTAAGTCATTTAAAATTAAAATCTGCCAAAACTCCTGCTGATACAATATGTTTTTCAGGTTCACCACGTTCACCGATCACGGTTCCTCCTATGGACATGGCTCAGGTTCTTCATCCACGTCCAGTGTTGTCTGCTGTTGCCTCGACCACCTTTCCAGTACCTCTAAGGGGGCACTAGAAGAGGAAGCGGGGGTGGTATTCCTCTTCTAGTTCCTCCTCCTTCATCTTCATTTTCTGACTCTGAGTCTTCTCCCCCAAGGAGAAATAGAAAGGGGAAGAAGAGGAAAGCGAAGAGGACCAGGAAGGCCAGTCGCAGTCGAAGGGACATGGTGCCCCGAGACACCTCTTTTCCTCCGGAGGATGAGGGCGACACGAGAGATTCCCGTGTTCCCCGTACTTGTGTGATTGTTCACAGCGAATCTCGCGCAAGGCCTCCATGCATGACAACCGCGCTTGAGAGCATAGGTATCGTCTCCCAGAGCAGGGTGACGGGGTCCTCGGGCCCCTGAGCTGCTGCTCAGACTCAAATTAAACCGCTCTTGAGCGGGGAAATGAGAGTCCCGGCTTCGTCGCGAAAAGTCTCAGCTGTGATCTCTCGTGAAGAATCCACGGGGGTAGCCACGCGGACCGACTCTGCGACTCGTGTGTCGCGTGAGCAAGGAGCAGGCTAGACAGCAGTGCACTCGACCCATGCGACTCGGGCCTGGCATGGACCCACCTCGCGGCTCAGTCCGCGACATGGGGGCCAATCGTGCATGACCAGGCTAACTCTCGTGCATACCAGCCGCAAGAGGTGCAGCCAATCCCCATGCTTTCAGGCCATGTAACAGATGAGGCCGCGCACACCATTCGTGCAACTAACCTGTCTACACCTCCTGGTGTGAGCGCTGCAGTTCCCAGCAACCCCGCTTGCGCTCTAGCTCCTTTGGGAGCTTCGTGGGGCTCGCAGCATCCCGTTACGCACACTGTCGCAGTGGGAACCTCGATGCATTCCGTCGGGAATGATTTGGTCATAGGACCAGAGCGAGGGTATTCATGGGGGATGTCGTCACCTGTGCAGCATGTCACTTCCCCTACACCTACGGATATAGTAGGACCGAGGGATCAGCTACCTGCACAGCCTTCACCGGCCGTAGAAACGGAATATCCCGAGGTAAAATCACCGTTCTTAGAGATCATTAACCTCATGAGTGAGATGAATGGCCTCAGGGCTTCTCTTGCGGTAGTGTCTGAGGATAAGTGTACAGCCTTAGAGATCCTATGGGGAGCTCCCAAAGGCAGTTCACGGACTATCACACTACCCTGGTCGAGACAGGGTGCTCGAGCCTTGGACCGAGTGAGTGACCAGATCGCAGGACCTCCTTAGGAGTCCATGCTGCTTCGTGGCTCGACCACTGGTGTAGTACGGCCACAGTGTTCGCGCGGGACACTAAGCTTGCTGCCCCTGAACACATGGAGCAGTACAGGAACCTGGCTTTGTCTGGTGAGAAAGCTGTTGCTTTTCTCTTAGACCAGCCTGCTACCCAGTATGCCAATCTGATCCTCAAAAAGCGCGAGGCAGTAACCACTCGTTTGGCAAGACAGATTGGTTCAGGAGAGGCCCTGGCACTCAGGAACGCTCCTATTAGAGCTGCAACTTTTCTCTTTCCACCAGAGGAAATTTGGGCCGCATGGGATAAATGGCGCCTCGACTCGAAGAACTCTATTATATACCAGCCGCAGGCTGCGAGTTTCAAGGGACTTGGTCCCGCAAAACCGTCCACAGCCAGGCCAAGTCAGGCCAAGCCCACGGGAAGTAGCAAGGGTACCGCAGGTCGTTCTCCTGCTGGTCCTGTGCAGCCGAGATTTGCTCCTGTTCAGAAGGGTTCTACCCCCAAACAGACTTTTCAGCCTCCCTCGGTAGCTCCTCCACGTCTGGGAAAGAACAGGGACAAGCGAGGGGAAGGGAAACGCTGAGATTGGCTTTCCCCTTTCCATGCTGCCAATGGTAGGGGGATGTCTATTGCGCCATAGGGCGATGTGGCAGCACTTCGGGGCCGAGGAATTGGTAGTGTTGACCCGTCGCGAAGGGTGCAAGCTCCCGTTAGTGCTTTATCGCCCCCCTCTATCCTCCACTTTAATAGCGTTCCGCACATACGCTCCAAAATCTCCGAAGGCTCTGGCCTTAGAGGCGGAGGTCCAGGAAATATTGGAGAAAGATCTGCTAGAAGTTATACACGATCAGTCACCATGGTTCTACTGTCGTCTCCTCCTTGTCGAGAAGGCAACAGGAGGTTGGAGACCGATCGTTGACCTTTCGCCATTGAACAAGTTTGTTGAGCAAACTGCATTCAAGATGCTGACAGTCCGCACTGTACTGTTAGCCATCAGGCAGTACGACTTCATGCTTTCGATAGACTTGAAGGACACGTACTTTCAAGTACCAGTTCATCGGTTGTCTCGAAAGTACCTCCGATTCACCTTTTAGGGCATGGTGTACCAGTTGAAAGTCCTGTGATTCGGACTGTGCACAGCTCCCCGAGTGTTCACGACGGTTGCAGCTTGGGCCCACTCGAGGGGCACCTGCCTACTGATTTACCTCGACAACTGGCCGATTCTCGCTCCCTCGCAGGAGCAGTTGATTTGGGACCAAGACTCGCTTCTGGCAGTTTGTCGCGATCTGGGGATGGTGGGGAATTACGAGAAGTTGAACCTCATTCCCAAGCAGAAGGTGAAGTATCTGGGAATGCTAATCGACTTGGCAGCAGCTCGTGTTCTTCCCTCGGAAGAACAGATCAGGAGACTCAGAGAGGTTGCGCAACTGTTCCTGTCTGAGGAACAACTTCCAGCCCTCCAGTGGCAAGCTCTTCTAGGTCACCTCCTCGCTGGAGAAGCTTGTTCCTTCCGGGTGGATCCATATGCGCTCCCTTCTGTGGTGTCTGAAGGAGCAGTGGTCGGCAGCCACCGTTCCTCTCTCTCGTCCGGTCCTCATGGAACGCGAGGTAAGGGAGGATCTCCTTTGGTGGCTAAACGAGAACCTCATGAGAGGGTGTCTCATAAACCCTCCTCCACCTCAGTTTCGTCTGTTCACAGACGCGTCCACGGAAGGTTGGGGTGCACCTGGACGACTTAGTTTTGTCAGGTGTGTGATTGCAAGAGGAGAAACACCTGCACATCAACGAGCTGGAAATAATGGCAGTCTCGAGAGTACTCATTCATTTCCAGGCCCGTTTGAGAGAGCACTCGGTAGTACTGATGAACGACAACATGTCCGTGGGCGCGTACCTCAACAAGTAAGGGGGGGGGGGGACACTCAAGTCCCTTGCAGCAGTTGATGGGGCAGGTGTTTCTGTGGGCAAAGAGTCAACGTGTAACCTTGTTAGCTAGCTACATTCCAGGCAAGAGAAATGTTCTGGCAGATGCCCTAAGTCACAGAAACCAGGTAATAGGGGCAGAAGGGTCTCTTCACCCTTGGGCAGTGAGTCGAGTACTCGACCTCTGGGGAGAACCATGCATCGACCTATTCGCAACACGGCACACTGCCAAGCTTCCCATCTTTTGCTCTCCAGTACCAGATCCTGCGGCTGCGTTCGAGGACGTACTGCAACATCCTTGGGATCAACTGGATTGCTATGCGTTTCCCCCCCTTTTGCTTGCTCCGCGCAGTCCTGTCCAGGGTCCTAGTAACCCCAGGACTCAGGATGATTCTCATTGCTCCACTATGGCCACACATGGAGTTGTTTCCCGATCTGTTGTCGCTCTTGGTCAAGGCACCGAGAGAGCTACCACACCGGCCCAATCTCCTTTGGCAACCCTTGTTGAGCAGGTACCACCAGGCGTGCAGTCGCTCAGACTTCACGTGTGGAGACTATCCAGCATCTCCTCAGGCTTTTCACAACTCACTGCAAAAGAGATGCCAGGGTACCTTAGAAGATCCTCCTTCTCAGTCTACCTAGGGAAGTGGTTGGTCTTGTGTGATTGGTGTAGTGGAAGGGGTATCTCTCCGGTCGGAGCTTCTCTGACTCAGATCGCGGACTTCCTAGTCTTTCTTCGCAGAGGTAAGCTCTTTTTGGTTTCTGCTATTAAAAGGTACAGGTCTGCCCTTGCAATAGTGTTCTGTCTGAAGGGCATAGATATCTCCAACGCCCTGGAGATTTCTATGGTCATCAAGAGCTTTGAACAGTCGTGTCCCCTGAAGGAACTTCGAGTTCCCCAGTCGAATGTCACTCTAGTTCTCAGGTCTCTTACTCGTGCTCCGTACGAACACTTGAGCCATGCCTTAGAAAGGCACTTGACCCTTAAGACTTTTTCTGCTAGCCTTAGCATCGCCGAAGAGAGTCTTGTAATGTCACTCACACAGAGGGTTGGAAGGAGATCGTGAGTTTTGTGCCAGAGTTCGTTGCCAAGACTCGGATCCCAGCAATCCACGATCCCAGGTTCGAGACCTTCACTATTCCTTCTTTACCGGATACGGTGAGTGGCAGTTCAGGTTAGAGGCTTCTCTGTTCCATCAGGTGGCTCCGGAGCTATCTTAAGCGAACTCGGCATCTCAGACCTGAATGTCGATGACTCTTCGTTAGCTACCGGCAAGAGGGAAGTGTTGAGGAATACGATATCCTTTTGGATCCGTGAAACCATCTGCAAGGCGTATGAGACTTTGTCAAGAGTCCAAGCACCAGCAAGGGTTAAAGCTCATGAGATCAGGGGCATTGCCCCCATACTCGCTTTCAAGAGAAATCTTGCAGTGGGCCAAGTGCTGAAGGCTGGCGTTTGGAAACGCCAGACCACCTTTACGGACTTTTACATGTGGGAGTTTATGCACAAGTCCTTGGACACCTTTGTTCTTGGCCCAGTGGTAGCACCTGAAGCTATTGTCTGACCTCTCCAGTTCCTCCGGGAGAGGGAGGTCTCGTCTTGACTTTTATGGTTTGTTTGGCAGTATGAAAGCAATCTGCATGTGATTCGCCTTTCTCTCTGTCTCTGCCCTTGGAGTTCCATACATCAACAAGTCTTCCCAGGTAAGATTGCTAGAGTTTGTTTATAGATATTCTCTCCCCGTCTTCTGCTAGGCAGGGAAAACGCTGGATGTATAAAACCCTTTGCCTTTTGGTTATGGAGGTTCATCCTGTCACTGTGAGCCCAGTGTAGTGTGTCTCTTACATTCACGCTCTCAGGTCGTGCGATGCTCTTACCCATCGTGCGACCCGGCTCCCAGTCTCTCAGACCCCACTATCATGTCGGGTCAAGAGACAAGGGTAGGTGAATTTAGTCCTCTGCTCTCATTCAAGACCAGGTCGATATCCGGGCAGTTAGCTGTTCACAAGCAGCAAAGGCAGACTTACCACCAAGCAGTGAGTCTTCCTTTATTAAAGGATTACGAGGTTTGTATATCGCGTCGGAACAAATGACAATTTGTCCTAAATTGTATTTTTCGTAGCAATACAAACCCGTAGTTATTTAATATAAATGCCTGCCTTTCCCATCACTCTCATGTTCCACATTGAGCCTAAAGTGTTTGAATAAGGAAAGCAGGCTGGTGGGGGGGGGGCCTAAGCTCCGCCCCATACCGCCAGCCAACTTTTCAGCTCAACTGCCTGGTTTTCTTCGGCCGTTTCAGCTGAGCTGAAACGAATTCCTATATTAAATGATTACAGGTTTGTATAGCTAGGAAAAATACAATTTAGGACAAATTGTCATAGTTATTGCATAATATATTTTTGGATGTTTTTACTTATTTTAAAATACGTTATTTTAATTCTTCATTATTTCTCATATCGTTTATTTATTTCCTTATTTACTTTCCTCACTGGGCTATTTTTCCCTGTTGGAGCCCTTGGGCTTATAGCATCTTGCTTTTCCAACTAGGATAGTAGCTTAGCTAATACTAGTAATTATAATAATAATAATAATGATAATAATAATAATAATAATGATAATAATAATAATAATAATAATAATAATAATAATAATAATAATAATAATAATAATAATAATAATAAATTATGATAAATAATAATAATAATAATAATAATAATAATAATAATAATAATAATAATAAATTATGATAAATAATAATAATAATAAATAATAATATCAATTTTGGTGCCTGTACCAGACAAGAAATCCAATAAGTAATCAACAGGCACTTGAGTAAATGATTAGGTAAAACTAAAACTAATGTCTATGGTTATGTTCATATTTTGTTACTTGTCACAGAGATCAACTTAATTTTTTATATGTGAAAAGGAAATGTCATTTAAGATTGCTGGAGCTAATTCCTTTACATATCTGCATAATTTATGATTAATAGATACTGTTGCACTGAAGATAGGTCTTATATGATTACCTGTTTTGTGGGTTACAATTAATCTATATACATTATATAAGACAACTGTGTCTAGTAGAAATCAATGATTCAATTATGAGTTTTTCATTCTTTAGAATTGATTGTATGTTATTGTTGAAATCTTTGATAACTTCTTCAAGGGGGTTGCCTCTTATATTTGAATAAGTAGGAGCACCATTTAGTAATACCTATAAATAGTGTTTTCCTAAGTATGTCATTATTTTCATAATATCACATTTGCCCCATCAACTTTTGTGATATGCAACTAACTGTTATTTTTTTTTAAATTTTAGGACTGATATTTTTCTTTTTATCATTTGCTATCATTGTTTTTCTAGGGCAAATGGGTTGGATAACTTGGATCCAAGCTTTGCAGGCCAGCTTCCAGTATCCTCTGATGACCAGTGGTTTCACTTTAGCATTGGGGATGATGACAAAATCAGTTTTATCAGCAGTCCTTTGGATGGAGATGTTTTAGGCACTGCCCTCTGTCAGTACCCAGCTGATGATAGTTAGTGAAATTACTTTTTTTTTCACAAAATAATAGAAGTTTCTTGATGTTCTATTCCATTGTTTGGCATTTGTGTAATATTTATCAATTTTCATTTTAAGAGTTATAGATGGGGAAGTAATGGAGCAATTACAGCTTTAGTAATGTATTATAGGGGTACAGTATCCATCTTTGTCTTGGCATCAGTTCTTGATGTAGTATAGTTCAAGGGGCTTGAAATTTTCACATTTGATTCTGTATAACATTTACAAAGTGGGCTTTAAAGTCAATTATGGTACTGTATAAGTTAAATAATCTTAGGTATAGAAGTCACATAATGTTAGGTGTTACTATTAATGGTTAGTCGTTCAATGTCGATTAGTGAGAGAAGAAAGCTGCGAGTTAATCTGGACAAGAGTAAGTTTATGAGGTACACAAGAATGGAGGTTGGTGCTAGATTGAATGTAATGTTGAATGGAGTTACTTGAGTAAGTAGATCAATTTAAGTATGTACTTGGGTTTTGTTGTTGCTACAAATGATGAAGAGGAAACATGCATGTCAGATGGTGAATGAACGATGTATTGTTGGGGGCAGTGAAGGGAGTGATACAGAATAGAGAGTTAGAGATGAATGTAAAGAGAGTTCTGTATGAGAAAGTGATTGTATTACCTGTGATATATAGATTAGAATTGAGGGGAACGAAAGTGACAGAGACAGAAATTGAATGTGTTTGAGATGAAGTGTCTGAGAAGTATGGCTGGTGTATCTCAGCTGGATAGGCTTAGGAACAAAGTAGTAAGAGTGAGAACAAGTGTGAGGAAGGAATTAGATGCTAGAGTGAATATGAATATGTTGATGGTTGGCCATGTAGAGAGTATGGAAAATCGTTATCTGCTGAAGAAGGGGGTGAATGCAAGAGTTGATGGGTGAAGTGCATCCATCCAAGGGTTGGGTGGATGGATGAAGTGAAGAAAGCCGTAGGTGACGGAAGGATAGAGGTGAGAGAGGCAAAAGAGCATGCTAGGAATAGAGATGAATGGTAAGCAGTTGTGATGCAGTTCCGATAGGCTCTGCTGCCACCTCGTGGTGACCGCTGAGATAGAGGCAGTAGGAGAGTCAGCCTATTAAGCTTCATTTGTGGTGGAAGATGGGGGAGGGTGGGCAGTGGCACCGTAGCAGTACCAACTAAACTTAGCCGAATCCCTCATTAGGCAAGGAGGAAAAATCCCCTTTTGTCTTTGGTTGTTGTTGTTGGCTACCTCCCAAAATTGGGGGAAGTGTCATGGTAGATAGATAGATAGGTAGACATGTACCAAATGCCACATGAGTAAGACATTGCTAGTATAGTATATTCTATTCTCGTGTGTGTATTTTTTGGGCAATTACACTTTAGGCATACAGTATTCAGTTATTATCTCTGCCACTTTGTGTATCTTTCATCATAACCATAAAAAATTTGATATATAAAAGAGCAGACAAAGAAATACAATGAATATAACTTAGAGATCTTCAACTAATGTTTATTTACGATACCATCGAGAAAGCAAGAAAAATTATATTCTCTTCCTGAAGGACTCAAAGAAAATTGTGGTTACAATAAATAGGATACTCACACAAATATTTTGCCCTCAAATTCTTGAATAAGTAAATAGGTACTCTGATTAGAAAAGGGTTGTGCAATTGTGAATATAAGAAAAAGGATGTTTTAGTAATGAAACAAATTATTTTTATTTAAAAAATTATTTGAAGCATGAAATATAGAAATTCATCTAGCCAAAAATGCAATTATCTGAATTTCCAAAATTCCATGCAGAGGTTGCGAGTCGCACCCCTTAAGGAAATTTCTTTATCGCAATGAGTAATACAGTTAGAAATTAGAGGCAATTGTGTGATTGTCATAAACATCCCAATTTTAAGATTTCATTCTGGAATTCGTGAGACATGAAAAAAAATTGGAACGTATGCAGTTTATATCATTATTGAAGTTGAAATTAAGCCTTTTTATGTCAGGATTAATAAAAAAAGCTTGGATATGATTTGTTGTTTATCAAGAGTCATTGGTGGTTTTAGTGAGCTTTTGTTTGATCAAAAACCCATTAATTTAAAAAGGCTGAATTGTGTATAGAGACAATCTTACAAACATTCCACAGAAAGAAAATAAATCCTTGTAATTCCATCTGGCAGAGTAGGCCACTTGCCTCCAAAGTGCATCTGGTTAGGTGTCAACAAATTTGAATTGTTGTGTTTGGTATTGCCCACTCCCATTAATCCTTTCTCCATAGGAAATCTGACAGACTGCTCTCCTTTCATCTATAAAATGTATAATAATTTTTATTTCATCATTATTTTTGGTTTTATTGCTTAAATTCATAGTTACAATTGTTTGTATTGTAAGTTCTTTAATCTCCCTTAATTGCTTTAAAGTTTAGTTTTCATGTTGCATATTTTAATGGTTGGATGGTATCAATGAATACAGTATTTACCTTCTTTGTTGACTTCTGTGTGTTTTACAACTTTCTTAAACATATGTTCTTACTCTTGTAGTTATATACCAATAGGTATTTTTTCAATTAATAGGTATTTTCAGACAATAAAGGGACTAAATATCAAGAGTCATCTCTTAGTTATCCAAATATTTCTGGGCAGAGAAACACAGTGTAATACTTACCAACAAGATTGTTTCAAGAATGTACAGAGTGATTTTCTATTCCTTGACCAAGCAGAATAAAGTTCGTCTTGGTTGGTCACGCCACACAGAGGTATGCAGGAACATGTAGCAGACATACAGCTTGTGGCTCTCCCTTGTAAATTGAAACTGCTGTGCTAGCCTCAATTTTTGCCCTTTTCTCATAAGTCTGGGCCTCTTCAACGTTCATCTGTAAAGTTTATACAATGATGCCTTATTAGGAAAAGGTAGTTTTCCTGTTCAGCTGATATTTTTATAAGATAAGGAAATTAATAACTGGCAAATTATATGTACCTGTTGAAGTGATGCGTCATTTTAGGTTATTCCTGTAGCAACAGGTAAGGCATCAGTCCGCTTTTATCCTTTATAGTATGAGTAGTAGCCTTTTTACTATATCTTTGTCATTTAAAAACCTTGCCTGAGTCTTCCAATAAGGGATTAAGGTTTGTATTACCCAAATCTGCAGGGGCTGAGAACTTCAAGAAAATTGTATTCTTAGATCTTTCAAGCCTCCCAGTTAAGACTTGGTTCTAGCCGATAAATTTTTGCTATTTCCAAAATGTAGTACAGGTACTATTAAAAAAACTACACTAGATGTTAGGATGCCAGAAAACCTCAAATCAATCAATCAGTTACTTATATTGATAGGGTGACATTCCTATCATAGTAATGTACAGTAAAATCAGCTGTGCTTCAGTATTTTAGTAAACCTTATGTCTTATTTGACAAGTTGTTAAGTATAAGCTACAACCTTATTTGCATGTACCAAATTCAATGCATTCTTTTCTATTCAAAAGTTGCAAAGCACCAAAGGGCTAGTGTACTTGAATATAGGATCAAGTAAAAAATATTCTTTTCAAAATAGTTATTTAATCAGTTGTACAGTAATGGATTTATAATTAGATAAGGTTAATAAAAACAAATTAGTATGAAAATTCTTTACTCTACAGTAATGGCCCCTTCTAGCTTATCCCACTGTTTATTACTGTGATTTCATACAACACTTAAGGCACTTTGCATTCCATATAATTACCCAACCAAATTAAGCTGAAGGATGTCCTCTTTTTCTTCTGTGGAGTGAACTTGGATGCACAATAATGTTGTTTTACAGTAGTGGAGTTAAGTAATTCAAAACATTCATCTTGTTATAGAAAGTTGTATATGTAGGTAATTTTATTCATTAAACTTTCCATGTGAATTTTTTAGAATGCCTGACTGATCCTGAATCTTCATTGGACAATATGTCATTGAGTTGGGATGACGATGTCAACGATGAGGCCATCTATACGTAAGTAAAACATTTTGGATGCTAAACTGATAAAACTCAGTTTAGTCTTATTACTAATATCAGTATATGTAGGGTTACATTGTATGTATGGCATGTTTGCTCTCAAACTGTTTGTACTATCCATGCAAAAGCTGATCATAGAAACTCCATCAATCATATAAATTCTATATTGAGGTTTCAGTAATCCCTAAATAATGATAACCTGCCCCAGACTTGTTGCTCTTTTTCTTTGTTAATAAGTGTGGAGAAGTAATCAAAAGTAATGTCATGTAAGTAATTACACTCAAGTTTTCCTAAGTTTCTGGTTGCTACTAGTAAGCAATTACTCATGAACAAGTGTATCAAGTTTATCATGGATTTTCCATGTACTGTATTCATATTTTTTTGCAAGTACATTCTTCATAATTTATGATGTACAATAAGATATCCTTAACTGCAGCTTTGAATATGCACTGTTGAATTAAGGGATTTTGACGAAGGAAAAATCTATTTCTGGGGAGAGACCTGTGGCGTTTTCACGCGCCTTTGTTTTATACACGACACCCAAAAGGTGCTCGCGCGAGGGTAGTAACCTCAGCATTCCATGCTTTTATCTTTCTCTGGTGTAATTGGAAGGTTTTATCAGAAAAGATATATAAGAAGGACTCTTTTCACCGGCCGCCACAGGTCGACCCAGAAATACAGTATGTACCATTTTAAAAAATATACAATACTGTATGCTTAAAATTTCTTAACCATGAATGCTAAACTGGAAGCTACAGGAATTTTTTTTTAAACTGGTGCTAGTGCATCTAACTGGCCTGTTCACCACTCAGTAGAGGAAGATTCTTGAAGCATGATCATACTGAGCTGCTTCCATGAGCCCTGTGTTGAGATAACTGTGATTTACCCTGTGTCACTCTCATTCCCAGCAGCTTTTCAAGTATGTGCGATAGCATTATATGGAAGACCAAAGTAAATTTATTATGTGATAGAGTACTGTAATATCTATAGCTATGCACCTAAATGTGTTTAAAAGTGCAGTATGTGTTGACCAAGAGGCTTAAAGGGCTCATCAGATGTTTTCCTTAATAATAGAGGCAGATATTCTTGATTTAATCTTGGAGAAAAAATCTTATGCTGAAGTTCCTTGTAAGAACGAGTGTCCAGTTCAGGAAAATTTTAAGAGGGAGGAGATACTGTACGATCAACTATTGCTACGGTCACTTCTACTGTGAAAGTCAGTACAGTACTATGGTACGGGATAAGGTGAAGATGAAGAAGGTATTAGACTTAAGGATAAAGAATAAGACAAAAAGAAGAATACCAATTAATTCACACATATTGCATAAAAGTATTTAAGTTTACACGAGGATTTCTCTAGAACATTCAAGTATTTTCTCCTTTTTGCAATGCTGAGTGCTTATCCAGATACATTATTACTTATTTTCTTTCAGTTTGCTACCATATTCTTGTTGATCAATATTGTTTATACTGAACTAATTGATGTATTTCTGCTGAAGGATGATACTGTATTTTATAGTCTTCTGTTTCCTTTTCACAGCTCATTATTGTTATATAAACAAGTTCTTTCTATCCATTGTAGCGCTGAGTATTAATCCTGTGACATTATCACTTAAATTTATTACTTTGCTGCAAGGGGGCTATGTAACATCTATAGTACTGTCCTTAAATGAGTTAAAGAATGAAGAGAGTAGTTATTTACTTTGAAATTTTTCATGCAACTAAACACCCCCCACCGTTGCCTATCGCTCTTTGGCCCTAGATTTCAGGGCATCCAAGGAGGATATTGTTTCAACCCTTCTACAGATAATAACATCCAACTTGATGACCAGATCTGGTTAATTAAGTATGATTTAAATACTTCTCCTTGTGTGCATTGCTGACTTGCTTGGCTAATCTTGGACTCTTACCTTGCCACATGTTTGAGACATTAAATGGGGATTTTTGGTTGCGGGGATCTCTTTTCTGACTTGTTGCTGTTTACTTTTTGAGGCGAGATGTGCCTCATGAGTATGCTTTATGGCGGTTACCCCATTGTTAACACTCATTCCATGACCTTACGGTCACTCGCAAGGGATTCCAGGTCAGCTGGTGGAATTTTGCTTTGCATTTCTTTAAATTTGACTTGGTTTGATTTTGGTATCTTTTTATGTCTGCCAGGTCCTTATTTGCCATTTTTAGTAGTTTGTAAAAAAATTGCTTTAAGGGGCCCAGCTTGGAAACCAATACATGGGGGTATGGGACGAAAAACACAAAATCCTAAAACAATTAACTGAGCTTCATATGGCAATGGGGAATGCATATACGAAATGTTATGTCAAAATTCCTCTTACTTTCATAGTTACTGGGTAATTAGTAAAAGTAACTCGATAAGCCAAAAACAGTGATCACTACAGTATTTCTTCTGTTATAGTAATTTTGATCATTATTACATTTTAATATAAAACAAATTGTGAGCAATGGCATCTGTTTAGATTCCGTAAGTCACGAGACAGGAAGTTATGATTACACTCTTCAATGCTAACATAAACCCCAGAGAGAGTACAAGTTTGAGTTTGACCTCTGACATTCACTTACTTTTACGTCTGTTTTTCTTGGTTTCAGCAAGGATTTCATCGTGTCAAAGAGGAAAAGATAAATTTCAACATATCACTAACATTAGAAAGAAGAAAATTCGCTTGAATAAGAGTAAAAAAGTAGGTAATATCGGTGATATTAGTAAGTGAAGAAGAGAGAGAGAGTGTTGTGGATGAAAGAGCTCCCATCTCGCCTGATAAGAGCCTAAAGAAGTAGGATATTTAGCAAAGGGATCTTCATTTATGATTAGATTATGATAGATAACATTGTTTTGGTTTATTAATATCCAAAAAGGGAAAAAAAATTCATCATAATCATGATTTATTAATATTGTCTTTGTAAAAACACAACGAAAAACTTAGAACTCCTGTATCTCAAAACTATATTAATTGACCGTCAAATTCTATCTTCTCACTTAGTTTTATAGATATAGCATCAAAATTTGGTATATAACTTAGAAAGACATTTTAAAGATATCAAATTGAGCCTTTTTTTTCCAATTTCATGCTCCATAATTTACACCCTGCACTAATTTTAGCTAGATCTCTAGTAAGTGATTCAGCAACCCCAGATCTACATTCAGGAGATGGAATTGATCCAAAGAGTGTAGCATCATCTGTGTATTCAACAAGCTTTTTATGGCCAAGCCACATGTCATGTGCATATATCATGAAAAGTAATGAGCCAAGAACACTTCCCTGAGGAGCACCAGATATCACATTCCTTTAATTACTATGGTGCCCATCAACAACTCTGCAATCTATTACTAAGAAATTCAATAATAATGCTAAGAAAAGACCCACCCACTTCCAACTGTTTGAGTTTGAAAACAAGGGCCCCATGATAAACACGATCTAAGGCAGCACTAAAATCAAGGCCAATCATAAGAATGTCCTAACCACAATCAAGGGATTTCTCTACAGCATTGGAGATTGTAAAAAGGGGCATCACATGCTCCAAGGCCTTTACCAAAACCAAATTTCAAACTAGGGAACAGATGATTACCTTCAGTAAACCTATTAAGACGTTTTACCATAAGTTGTTCAAAAACTTTTGCATTGGGAATTATGGTAATTGGGCACTAATCAGTTGGACTTGAGCTACCACAAACACATTTACATAGTGGAGTAACATTACCAATTTTCCAACAAGTGCTAATAGCTCCTATTACTAACTTGCACACAATAATAGGTAACTTTTGGAACCAAGAAATCTACAGTTTTTATAAAAAAAGGTAAAATACTATTTATGTTCACAGCTGTATAAGCATCAAGGTCCATCAAGAGAGCTTTAATTTCACAAGACCAAAAAGCCAAACTAGTTAGTTAAGCTGCAAGAAAATAGGAATGAGGAAGATCAAGTATCTCATTCTGCTTACTGTTAATCACATTGGTCAAAAGGGTTGCCTTTTTCTTTGGACTGTGAGTGACAGAACCATCTGGTTTTAGTAAAGGAGGAACCATTGTATTATACCAAAGAGTGAATATTTAATGGTAGCTCACCACTTATGTTCCTGATTTGTACTAGAAAGGATATATTTTATGGTTAGATTGTATTCCTTTTTAGTTGAAGCATAAATTCTCTGAATAAAAGCTGAGTATTGTAAGTAAAAAATTTGTTACACTTCCAAAGATGATAGGCCTCCTGCTTCTCTAAATAAGCACATCTACAATTATCATTGAACAATGGTTTGTCCTTCATTTGCTACCTTAGTACACGAGAAGGGATACTCCTATCAATTATTTTGACTAGATTCTCATTAAAAGGGACAACAGGATCAACACTACCAAACAATTGTGACCAATTCAAGCCCGAAAGATCACTCAAAATCCCATTCCAGTCTGCTTGAGATTTCATATAAATCGTAGATGAGTATAATGCATCAGGGACAGGGTGCTCAGTCTTCAATACTAATGAAATTGGATGTCCCAACTGGAGAACCTACCTTACTTGTTATAACGCCAAGGGAGTTGATGTATACGACATCCAAGCAGTTACCAGACCTGTGAGTAACTTTACTTATGATTTGCTCACAGTAGGATTCAGAGGCAGTCTAAAGCTCTTGAGCCTTGACAATTGATAGGAGAAACCAAATGGTGAGCATATGGTGAACATTGAAATCAGCAACAAAGACAAAAGAGGCTTTTATATCATCATCTTGCATCTTGGCTATAATGATAAGAAGTCAATCGAAGATAGAAACTTCCATGTCTGGATTCCGATATATCAAACACATATGGGAGTTGTTATGCCTGCCACAAACTTTTATCACATGAATCTCATGATATCCTCATACATAGAATGACTTATGAAAAGCAGGGTACTCAGTCCCAATATACACTGTCATTCCTCTGGCCCTAGGATTAGATATCCCCTTTCAAAATTATTGGCTCTTTAAAATTAATTATAAGAAGCTCAGATGAGTGCCTCATATTAGAAACCAAAGTTTCTGAGCACAAAGTAATGTCATACTGTCTGGACACAACTGTAAGGTCTTGAATATTTGCACGAAGACCACGAATATTGCAGCACAGAAGATAACATTGACGAAATCTAGGATGTATAGATCCCGGACTTTGCTCGGTCTTTAGACAGCACGAGAATTAAGGGTAATAAAAAAGATACATCATACTAAAAAAATAAATTAAAAAGAATGATAACAAAAACAATGTGTACAGAAATATAGGTAAAGTAGTTGATTAAACCCATAGACTATAGAAAAAAGTCTGAAAACTGGTCAACCTAGAGGAGTCGATACACCTTGAAAGGCTAAATATACTCTGATATAGCCACTTCAGCTGTCTTTTCATTATCTGCTTTCATAGTTCTGTGTAGCTTATCACTGCTACTGCAGACTTTTATGGGTTTTATTAATAAGAACTAGATACACTAAAATATAGATCATTAATAGAAAAGTAAATGAAACTTTTAATGGTCTTAACTGGGTGAGAGCTAAACATAAAAAGGGTCAATTTATTTGTCACATATGCATCTTTCACCTTGGCCAGGTGTCTTAATTTATGCAGGTTCTTTCAAGTTGTTTGATATTCAAGGCAAAAAATATCCAAAAATCACCAAATTTTTGAAGTTATGGAGCATTTGATTTCTAGTTATCACTACAGTATATATATAATAATCTATTTTGTTTTCCATTATAGTACAAAGTACTCGCTTCTCAACAATCCCACTCTCTCTGTTAAACTCTTAGTCTACATGAAATATGAGGTAGTTAGTGGATGAATACCTGATAATCCATTTGTAATTTGTATCACAATAGTACTCTTCTTATATGAATTAATGACTGTAAATCTAGAAATCCTAACAAACCCAAATTAAAGAGCAAAGCTTAATCTTAGGACTTGATTTTGAGTATAATATATATTATATCTAGTTTCTCTTTTCATAAATAGCTTAAAAAAAGTTTATGAAGAATATGTTAGATGTAGCTTTATCTTTCATTAACTTTAGAGATTGAAAATGGTCACTGAAGTGACCTTTGACAGTTTTATTTCATGAATTTTTTTTTACATGTTAGGTTCTTGATGTATGAAAAAACTTGAGTGTTTGCTAGACCCTCATCTGAAACTTCAAAAATTAGTGATCTAATTTAGGATTACTGTTTAGTCTAATTTTTATTCATTCAGGTGTCACTATGGTTCATTTGTCGGTGGCAATACGTCATTACGAGTGCAGACAGCAAGGTGTATAGGCCAGCTTGGTGAATGGTACTATTATGACTCTCTTGAAGGATGTATTTATGTTGAAGGTAAGCAATTGTGGCAATTTTGGTTTTGTAGATTTTTGTTGGGCTTGTAAAAGTACGCACAGTAGTTCTCACACATACAATAGCTGAAAAACTGCAAAATCGATACAGAAAACTACAGTACCTATGTTTGTTCCAACACTTAATACCAACCATTTCGCTCATTACAGTGGATACTATTTTGGCAAAGTTGAAACTAGCCAAAAGACTATTTTTAATGAGGTATAACTACTGTATTCATCACTAATTAGGGGGTTAGACCAGCTAACCTGATCACACACACACCACTGAAAAGCTGTCACTTTTTATGTGGGTTTGGAAGAGAGTGAACACACTCTCTCTCTCTCTCTCTCTCTCTCTCTCTCTCTCTCTCTCTCTCTCTCTCTCTCTCTCTCTCTCTCTCTCTCTCTATATATATATATATATATATATATATATATATATATAATTTATATATATACTGTATATATATAGATATATATAATTTATATATATATAGATATATATATTATATATATATATATATATATATATATATATATATATATATATATATATATATATATATATATATATATATATATATATATATCTATATATATATATCTATATATATATATATATATAATATATATATATATATATATATATATATATATATATATATATATATATATATATAATCTATATATATATATATATATATCTATATATATATCTATATATATATATATATATATATATATATATATATATATAATATATATATATATATATATATATATATATATATATATATATATATATATATATATATATATATATATATATATATATATATATCTATATATATATATATATATATATATATATTATATATATATATATATATATATATATATGTATATATATATATATATATATGTATATATATATGTATATATATATATGTATATATATATATATATATATATATATATATATATATATATATATATATATATACTGTATATAAATTATATATACTCTGGCCATTGACTAAACTTTTTCAGGGAGTGGTCATCCTCCCAGTGGGAGCAGTTATGGGGATGGCAAAAGGAGAAGTCTTGGCTTCTTACTTCGTCGTCTTGTTCCCTCCTTGATGTCTACTTGTTTGGGCTCCTCCAGAGGAAGAACGATGACCAATTGGACCCCGGACAACCCTTATTCTTATTATTATTTCTTTATTATTATTATTATTATTATTATTATTATTATTATTATTATTATTACTTGCTAACTTACATCCCTAGTTGGAAAAGCAGGATGCTATAAGCCCAAGGGCTCTTAACAAGGAAAATAGCCCAGCGAGGAAAGGAAATAGGGAAAAACTACGAGAAGTTTCAGAACGATAACAACATTAAGATAAATCTTTCGAATATAAATTATAAAAACTTGAAAATAACGAGGATAAAAACTTCAAAATAACAAGAGGAAGAGAAAAATGTTGAATTGTGAGCCCGAATGTACCCTCAAGCAAGACTATGTTACAGAGGCTATGGAACTACTCAAGACCAGAGAACAATGGTTTGATTTTGGAGTGGTGTTCTCCTAGAAGAGCTGCTTACCATAGCTAAAGACTCTTTTACCCTTACCAAGAGGAAAGTAGCCACTGAACAGTTACAGTGCAGTAGTTAACCTCTTAAGAAAATAAGAATTATTTGATAATTTCAATGTTGTCAAGTGTAAAATGATAGGGAAGAATGTGTAAAGAATAGGCCAGACTGTTCTGTATGTGTCGGCGTAGATGAGACGAGCCGTAACCAATGAGAGGGATCCAATGTAGTATTGTCAGGGCAGTCAAAGGACTCCACAACTCTCTAGTCATAGTATTTCAATGGGTGTGTACACGGTCGCTTCCTATAGTGAAACAATGGCATCCACCACCGGTGGAGTCTCTGGAGGTAATGCACCGATAGGGTTCTTTTCTTTAGCTGCACCTTTCTTGGCATCTCAAGGGTTCTACAGTTAAAGGCACAGCCTGCCTCCCCAGAGGTTGACCATAGTCTTGGGTTGACCATGGTCTTACCCTATAAAACTCTAGAGATAGTGCACTGATAGAGTTCTCGTGCCCTTAGATGCAGCACTCTCTGCATATACAGTGAACCCTCGTTTATCGCGGTAGATAGGTTCCAGACCCGGCCGCGATAGGTGAAAATCCACGAAGTAGTAACACCATATTTACCTATTTATTCAACATTTATATTCAGACTTTTAAAACCTTCCCTTGTACGTAGTACTGTTAACAAACTACCCTTTAATGTACAGAATACTTAATGCATGTACTACAGTACCCTAAACTAAAACAGGCACAAATATTAAAGGCGATTTTATATCATGCGTTTCCTAAACACGCTAAAAAGCACGATAAAAAATGGCAACCAATGTTTTGTTTACGTTTATCTCTGATCATAATGAAGAAACAAACTCATTTAGTGTACACATATATGTATAAGTTAGTTTTTGCATCGATTATATTGATGTATACAGTATGTTTATTTTGTTATTACCAATGTTTTACTTAATTTTTCTTAGGA
This sequence comes from Palaemon carinicauda, assembly GCF_036898095.1. Classification (NCBI taxonomy): domain Eukaryota; kingdom Metazoa; phylum Arthropoda; class Malacostraca; order Decapoda; family Palaemonidae; genus Palaemon; species Palaemon carinicauda. The sequence goes on from NC_090751.1 coordinate 32,323,337, forward strand.
CTTCCAAATGAAATGTTTTTCTTTATGACGCCGCCTGAAACGACGGCGTCATAAAGTACGCTCAGTAAACAACCACGCTCAGAACAAAGAAGGCATTTAACGCGCATGATGAAAGTGATAAATAATGATATTTACAGTAAAAGCATTTACAAAATGTTATTACAAATATTATTTACCGTATCTATATAAAATCATACAGTACATACTGTACGTAGCAAAGCAGGAAAACAATTTACGAGAGAGAGAGAGAGAGAGAGAGAGAGAGAGAGAGAGAGAGAGAGAGAGAGAGAGAGAGAGAGAGAGAGAGAGAGAGAGAGAGATGTCATCGACCTTGTTGGAGAATTGCATAGACCGAACCATATCCTCGTCCCACTCTTGCAACATTTCTTAGAGAGAGAGAGAGAGAGAGAGAGAGAGAGAGAGAGAGAGATATGTCATCGCCCTTGTTGGAGAATTGCATAGACCGAACCATATCCTCGTCCCACTCTTGCAACATTTCTTTCAACTCCTTGATATGGTTGCAGAACTTGGCAAGCCGTTCTAATGTTAAGCCCGTTTCTTCGACATTTTCTTGGGTCTCTTCCTGGGTTTCACTCTCTCCTTCGCTTTCCGATTTCGTCAGGTCTTCTAGGTCTGCGTCAGTTAGCGGCTGGGAATGGCAGTCCAACAACTCGTCGACGTCTTCAGTCGTCATGTCGCCAAACCTGTCACCTCCAATTATGGCAGCCAACTGCACAGATTTGCGTATTGCAGTGTTGGATTTCCGACGGAGTAAATCCCTCATCGTCGTAAACAATCTGGGGCCACAACTTCTTCCAGCTCGCATTCACGGTTGCAGGTTTCATCTCTTGCAGTGCCTTCTGAATATTCTTCAGGCATGTGGCTATGGTGTACTGCCGCCAGTACGCCTTCAAGTTAAAATCTTCATCCTCATCATCTTGGGCAGCATCCACACACGCAATGAGGTCCACCAAGGTATTCTTCGTGTAGAGGGCCTTGAACGCCCTGATAACCCCCTGGTCCATCGGTTGAATTAATGACGTGGTGTTGGGTGGCAGGAACTCAACCGGAATGCTGTCACGCGACAGGTCAGTTGCTTGTCCACCAGCGTTATCCATAAGGAGAAGGATCTTGAATGGCAAGCCCTTCTCTAAGGGATATTCACTGACTTGCGGGATGAAACACTGGTGGAACCAGTTGGAGGTCAGCATCTTCGTAATCCATGCTTTTGGATTATGCATCCAGTACACAGGAAGGAGATTCTTGTTTTTATTTTTCGAAGCGCGAGGATTTTTCAATTTATAAATAAGCAAAAATCCAGCAGCATTGCCACACATCACGAAGGTAACGCGATCCTTGAATGCTTTAAAGCCAGAGGCTTTGGCTTCCTCTTTGAACAGAAAAGTTCGCGACGTCATTCTCTTCCAAAACAAGCCGGTCTCATCCATATTAAAGACTTGTTCCGGCTTGTATCCACCTTCAGCGATAATATTCTTGAACGTCTGGTTCACGTAAGTTTCAACAGCGGCAGTGTCAGCCGAAGCAGCCTCGCCATGCAGGGAAACGTTTTTCAGGGCGAAGCGTTTCTGAAACTTCCCGAACCATCCTTTGCTGGCGGAAAAACGTTGTTTCTGAGGCTGGGAATCAGTGGATGTCCCTGGTTGAGGTTCATCTCCATCATCATCTTCTTCAGCATGGTTGCCATCGTCGTCTTGAGGTTCCTTTGCCGCAAAATTCTCATACAAGCTCAAAGCCTTTGTTCGGATGGTGTTCGTATCCAAGACTATGTTCTTCTTCCGGCAGTCGGCAATCCACACAGCTAAAGCACCTTCCATGCGTACGATCGTTTTATTACGCGTGGTAACGACTTGCTTCGCTGATCTGCTAAAGGTGATTGCAGCCGTCTTTCTAATGTTCGCCTCTTCCTTCTTGATATAGTGAACGGTGGATTCATTGATTCCAAAATGGCGGGCTGCGGACGCAAAACTTCTACCGTCTTTCAACATATTGAGAAGCGTCACCTTCTCATCAATCGTCATCATCCTTCGGTGGCGTTTAGGCTCACTACCAGCCTTAGTAGAAGCAGAACGCTTGGGAGCCATTGTACAGTAGGATTTAACAGAAAGTTCAACAAAAAGTTCAACTTAAAACAGTCGCACACAGCACAGATTAAAGTTCACAAACATAACAACGTCTACTCAGCGATACGGCGTAAGAGAAAGTGGCCGCGAACAGAGGCTGGAAGTTGGAGATGCGGGCAAAACACCAAGCACAGGCTAGATAACAAAACTTGAGTTCTGATTCGTCATCTATCAGCGCTTGAACCAATCACAACCCGTCTTATATGATGCATAGGTTACCAATTCAAAGTACAAGATACCCCTCGTATACTGTACAGTAATAATGATAATGATAATAATAAATAATAATAATAATAATAATAATAATAATGATGATAATAATAATAACTTTAATAATTTTATTAACAACAACAACAATAATAATAACAATAATAATAATAGCTTTACGTACGCTATTTTACGCTTTTGTTGTAGGATGTGTGTGTGTCTCTCTCTCTCTCTCTCTCTCTCTCTCTCTCTCTCTCTCTCTCTCTCTCGTACGCTTATTCGAAATGTGATTTTTGCAACAAAGAATATTATTGGATGCAGTACTACGTACATATACATACAAAAGATTCATGGAAAAGAAGCACATCCATTACATTTGTAGTACACTAGTAGCCATCAGCAGCCTTACACCATTCTAATATGGTATGACTGCATCTGATTTGCGTTTCATGTTCGATTTAATTTTACTACGTACTGTATACAGTACTGAATTAACGCATGATCACATTCTCTTTTCGTGTTTTATTTCTTTCTGTGCTTAATTATATGTCATATGTAATGCAATGAACAATCAGTAAGAGCAGATATTACTAATTACAATATTAATGGAATTACAGGTAACGAAATATCCTATTTGGGGTCTTCAGATATCGCGGTATTTTCGAAATTTCCGGAAAATCCGCGATATGTATATATATATATATGGGTTATGGAAAAAATCCGCGAAGTGGTGAATCCGCGATGGTCGAACCGCGAAGTAGCGAGGGTTCACTGTACTCATCACCCTTCATTCTTGGTGCTCCGGCGTATGAACGAGAACATCCGGATCTCAGTATTGATAATGTTTCTTTAAATATGTATGACTCTTTCAAAATTTTAGGTGTGATTCTCGACAGTAAATTTACTTTTGAGAAACATATAAGGTCTGTGTCTTCTTCAATTGCACAAAAAATAGGCTTATTGAGAAAGTCTTTCAAGATTTTCGATGATCAATCTATTCTGGAGAAGTGTTTTAATTCTTTCATTCTACCTTGTTTTGAGTATTGTTCTCCTGTTTGGTCTTCAGCTGCTGATTCTCATCTTAATTTGTTGGACAGAAACTTACGGTCTATTAAATTTCTTATTCCTGATCTAGATATTAATCTCTGGCACCGTCGTTCAATTAGTTCATTATGCATGTTGCATAAGATTTTTCATAACTCTGACCATCCTTTACATTCAGATCTCCCTGGACAATTCTATCCTGTTCGTAATACTAGGCCAGCAGTTAATTCTAATAGCCAGGCCTTCTCCATCACGAGACTCAATACTACGCAGTACTCTAGAAGTTTTATTCCAGCTGTTACCAAGTTGTGGAATGATCTTCCTAATCGGGTGGTTGAATCAGTAGAACTTCAAAAGTTCAAAGTTGGAGCAAATGCTTTTTTGTTGACCAGGCGGACATGAGTCTTTTTATAGTTTATTTATGACATATTTGTTTTTGATGCTGTTAATAGTTTATATATGACATGTCTGTTTTGACGTTGTTACTGTTTTTAGAATGATTTATTGTTAATTTGTTCTCTTCATTTATTTATTTCCTTATTTCCTTTCCTCACTGGGCTATTTTTCCCTGTTGGAGCCCCTGGGCTTATAGCATCTTGCTTTTCCAACTAGGGTTGTAGCTTGGATAGTAATAATAATAATAATAATAATAACAGTTAGACTAGTACCCCTCAGGGTTACCAGTCGGGCGATCACCTCGAGGAGAACCCAGAAACCAGCTACGGTTACATCTCGCAACTTGCAGCTTACAATGTGTGACCCCGCCTGAGCCTTAGTATGTTAAGGGTTCGCAAAGTATAATGCATAGAGGCTCAACTAGTAACTAGTCTTGTGAACTCCGTCGGGGGTATTGACGCAGATGGTGACTTCTGCTTGCGCTGCCTCTTCCATCATGCTGAGCATTTCCCTTCAGGGTAATTGGCACAGATGGTGATGCCTGCCAACTGCTTGTGGTCGCCGTCTCTCCCATCGACGAGTCTTGTAGGCTGTAACTCCTTGGGGTTATTGAAGCAGATGGCGATGCCTGCCAACCTCTTGGGGTTGCAGCCTCTACCACAATGAGTCTCATGAGCAATTTCCCTTTAGGGTCATTGCAGCAGATGACGATGCTTATTGAATGCAAGCGGTTGCCTCCTCTCCCATCAGCAAGTCTTGTAGGCTATAACCCTTCGGGGTTATTGCCGCATATGATGTTGCTTGCCGAGTGCTTGTAGCTGCCATCTATGGCCATTACAACGCTCATGGAGTTTTATGATGCCAGGCCCTTTTGGACTCCACCTAGGGCTTTCCTTCCCCTACAAGGATGAGCCTGTTTTTTTCTGCAGTATATCAGCACAGAATAATCTTTCACGGCTTTGCTCGCCACCATATGACCTCGTGACTCCTTTTAGGAGCATGCTAGAAAACACACCAACCTTATCTGGGAATGCTGACAAGTGTTCGTGTTCTTTTCATGCTTGTACATACAAACTCCTTCGTGCGAGAGAGCAAATCCGGACACTGCACCAGCAAGCTCTGCTCACTAACAAGGGTCTGGTTAAGCTCTGCTCACTGACAAGGGTCTGGTCGAGCTCTGCTCACTGACAAGGGTCTGGTCGAGCTCTGCTCACTGGCAAGGGTCTGGGCGAGCTCTGCTCACTGATAAGGGTCTGGGCGAGCTCTGCTCGCTGGCAAGGATCTGGGCGAGCTTTGCTTACTGACAAGGGTCTAGGTGAGCTCTGCTCACTGTTAAGGGTTTGGGTGAGCTCTACTTACTGACAAGGATCTGGGTGAGCTCTGCTCACTGACAAGGATCTGGGTGAGCTCTGCTCACTGACAAGGATCTGGGCGAGCTCTGCTCACTGACAAGGGTCTGGGCGAGCTCTGCTCACTGACAAGGGTCTGGGCGAGCTCTGCTCACTGACAAGGGTCTGGGCGAGCTCTGCTCACTGACAAGGATCTGGGCGAGCTCTGCTCACTGACAAGGGTCTGGGCGAGCTCTGCTCACTGACAGGAGTCTGGGCGAGCTCTGCTCATTGACAGGGGTCTCGGAGAGCTCTGCTCACTGAGTCTGGGCGAGCTCTGCTCAATGACCAGGGTCTGGGCGAGCTCTGCTCACTGACCAGGGTCTGGGCGAGCTCTGCTCACTGACCAGGGTCTGGGCGAGCTCTGCTTACTGACAAGTATCTGGACGAGCTCTGCTTTCTGACAAGGGTCTGGGCAAGCTTTGCTCTCTGAAAAGGATATAGCCAAACTGCTCACTTACAAGGGTTTGGGCGAGCTTCTCTAACACATTCTTGCAAGATAGCGAAACCACACACAAAGCATTAGCAAGATGCACGGGTGAGCTCATCTCGCTGACCAGGATTTGGCTGAGCTCTGGTGAGCACCCCAGCCCTATTCATATTCATGAGAATGCCCAACCAGACACTAAGCAGTAGCGAAGTAATTTACATTGGCGAGCTCCTTTCGTTGATGAGGTCTGCGCAATTACATTTGCTCACCAACTTCCCCATAGTAAGGTTCTGGCATGAAGTACTTCAGTTGCACTTGCACGCTTGTCTCTATGACTGCCAGACCTCACTAGGGAGGGAGAAACCTACAGCAATACAGGTACTCCTTGTACAACGACGAGATAGCGACTTAAAAAGTCTGACGCTGATCGAATTGGTTGTTGATTAAGGGTACAGTAATCCCTCACTTATCGCGGTTAATGGGGACCAGAACCGACCACGATAGGTGAAAAACCATGAAGTAGGTTCCCACCCTATTTTTGGAATACGTACATTTTTTTGTGTACATGTACATGTATATATACTGTAATAACAATAAGTATATTACTGTAACCTTATAAAAGGGATTTTGACAAAGGAAAATCTATTTCTGGGCGAGGGACCTGTGTCACCCAGTGAAATGCTCCTTAAAGCACTATTTCTAAGGTATAAATACTGCTAAATATACCAGAGAAAAAAATTGCATGGAATGCGAGGAATATACCCAGCTCGCTCACCCTTATAGGGTGTCGGTATGATAACTGGGGCGTGTGAAACCACTACTAGAGGTCCCTTGCCAATTAGTCTTCTCCTTCCTCAACATCCCCCGTTACTACGAGGTGTCGTTCTCTACAGCTACTGCCCCCCCCCCCCCTCTCACCACTACCACTACCCATCCTTCTCCCATCATTCCTACTAGCACCCCAAGCTTGGGCCAGCATAGGGTGAGGAAAAGGGGGGTGGGTTTACTGGGCGACACAGGTCCCTCGCTCAGAAATAGATTTTTCCTTCGTCAAAATTCCTTTTCTGGGCTCAACCTGTGTTGCTCCGTGAAATAGTAACAGAGAATTGGTCCCATAATCTTGGAAATACACAAAAAGTTAAGGAACTGAATTGAAAATAGAAAAATTCAATTAAGAGAGTTTTACTAATAATCTTATACTTACCAATCTCTTAATTACAACCCAAATGAAGGTCAATGTTAAGGTAGGGGGAATATGCAAGGCAGGTGTTGCTCTGCTCCTTATTAGGAGACAAGGCACTAAGAGGTAAAAAATATATGAAGATGGGACCCTGTTATAATGGTTCTGCTATATATGAAGAAACCATTATACCTTTTTAATTCTTCAAAATTCATGTGACGAAAATAATTGACTGATGTTGCTACAGCTCGGATATCATGGGCATGTGGGATAGATTCCGGCTTGGTTCGTCTAATAAAATAAAGAATCTATTGTCTGATTCCTATTAGGGAAATGGTTCCTCCATCCTCTCTAATAATTAAGGTCCTGAAGACTTTTAAGAAGTTTTATTCAAATAGTCTTCCAGAGTGTTAATTGAGCACAGAGATGGATCCTGTGGAAGTGGGACAATTTTCCACGGCGGCCATCTATTCTGTGGATCCTCATTCTTTTCTAAGAATTTTCTATCTAGAGAGAACAAATTTCCACCAGAAGAAAGAAAATCAATATGATTTGGTTCTCTGGATAATGCTGAGAGTTCAGATATTCTGGCTCCTGAGGCTAAACTTATTAAAAATGTCTTCCTTAGAAGCGCTATATAAGTGCAGGAGTCATTATCAGTGTCAGAATCTAGATCGAGGACATCATTTAAAACCCAGGAAACTGCGTGAGGGCGAGTTACTGGTTTTAGTCTAGTACAGGCTCTCGGAATAGACAAAAAATACGAATCTGTAAGATTAATATTGAACCCGAGCCGAAATATTTTCTTTAAAGCAGATTTAATTATAGTATTAGTATTATTGGCTAGGCCTCCTTCAAACAAAGTTCTGAAAAAGGTAACTGCCAGATGCGTAGTCATCGTCCGAACCTCTGAGTCTTCCGTCTGAACCTCTGAGTCTTCCAGAAATTTGGCTAACTTCTTCACATCAGAATCATATTGCCGAAGGGTAGAATCTCATATATCTGACACTAGGAACAATGTGTTAAGAGGGTCAATCTCAGCATCTCTTTATTTTGCAAATCTCATATAGTCCATAAAGTGAAGGCACTCTGAATTCGTGAGGAAGCTGACACAGTGAGTTAGTACCATCCGTGCTAACTTTGGTTCAGGAATCCGCCGAGGTTAGAGTCGTAGTTCCATCAAGAGAGGAAACCAGTTGCATTAAGCCAATTGAAGGCTATGTGGGTAATCTGACCTTTGAAAGTCCTGAGCATGTTCAGGACTTTCATTAGCATATTTATAGGTGGAATCAGGTAAATCCTCCATCAGTTGTTCCAATCTATGGACATGTCGTCTGTGACATAGGCCAGAGGGTCCAGGTTGGGGGCTACATGACATTGTGGCTTGTGGTTGGATTCTGTGGCAAATAGATCTACTTGGAGACCTGGAACTTGTTGGCAGGTCCAATTGAATGACATTTTGTCCAAGGACCATTCTGACTCCCGCGGAGGTGTCCTTGATAGTTCGTCCTCAACCACATTTCTTACTCCTGCCAGATGAACAGCTAAAAGGTGCCAATGATTTCATGTTGCCATTGAAAAGATAGTTACCGTCACTTGATTTATGTGACTTAATTTGGAACTTCCCCTGTTTATGCAGTGAACTTTCATTTGGCTGTCTAGTATTAGACTGATATGTTGTTTCTGTGACGGGGAAAATCTTTTTAGAGTCAAAACACTTCCATGACTTCTAGGATATTGATGTGTAGTTGTCGGAATGTCACTGTCCACAACCCCTGGACCTGTTCGTATTGGGAATAGCCTCCCCAAGTGCTTAGGGAGGCATCTATATGGACCACCAATGTTGTCACTGGGAATCGTAAAGGTACTGAGTTTGCTAGGTTTTTGACGTTCGTCCATGGTTGAAGTCCTTCCGTAGTGTTGGTGGAATCCAAGAAATTTTGTCTCGATATTTCTTGTTTGCTTTGGACCGCCAAACTCGATTGATGTCTTTCAGCTTGACTCTCAGTAATGTGTGTTACTGAGGCAAATTGGAGTAAGACTAGGATTCTTTCTTGGTTTCTCCGTGTCGTTAGTTTGTCCTTGATAAATCCTCTTGTGTTTCTTACTATCTCTATCCTCTTCTGTGGTGGAATCGACCGCTTGTGTGTGGTCAGGATCCATAATAGACCTAACCACGGGAAGCACGTTCCTGGAGTAAGATGGGACTTTTTGAAATTTATTTGGAATCCTAAGTATTCCAGAAATTTTATTACTTTGTCCGGCGCCTTGTGGCATTCCTCGACGCTGTTGGCCCAGATAAGCCAATCGTCTAGGTAGGCCACTAACTGTATTCCTTGAGTCCTCATCTCTTGGACTACTGTCTCCGGCAACTTAGTGAATATCCTGGTTGCCATGTTGAGTCCAAATGGCATCACTTTGAAGGTGTAATCCCAATTGCCTAGATTGAATCCTAGAAAAGGACAAAAATGCCATGCTATCGGAATATGAAAATAAACGCCTGTAAGATCTATAGTGATGAAAATAAATGCCTGTAAGATCTATAGTGATAGTGGTGATGGCCCCACAGGGACATCCTCACCTGTGAGACGGTCACCAAATGGAACTAGTTGCATTGAATTTATGTATTCAAATGGGACAGATCTAAGTTATTCTTCGTTTGTCCGAGTCTTTCTTTGGCACTCTGAACAAACGTCCTTGAAATTTTAAGCGTTTTACCTCTTTTATTTCTTCAAAAGGAGATCTTCTGTGTAAAGTGTTAAATCTGCCGTTGGAATCTGATAAAAACTGGTTGGTGGAGGGGGCTTTTTCATCCAACTCCACCCAGACCTTTCGTTAAGATGTGTATGCCAATTGTTGAACGCCCAACAGCTCCGAAAGAGGTACAGCCTTCCTCCTACCTGGGGAGTCTCACTGGTTTGCAGAAGGTCTTCTTCAACGGCTCCCTCAAAGTCCTCTATCTCTAGCGGAAGCTCTTCCGCCGCCTCTATGCAGGAAGGCTCCTCTAGCTCTACTACCTCTCGCATGCCTGTTATATCCGTGAAACGCTCCCTGTGTTTTGGAGGAAGGATGATACGCCGGAGACGCGATAAACGAAGTAGTGGCTATCGGTTGTTGAGGTGGTTGGCTTACCCACACATATTGATTTTGTGGCTGGGTTCTTGAGGTGGAAGGCTGGCTCATCTGGGATACTGGCATTGCCTGTAGCACATTTTGAGCCTGTAGCCCTTGGAAGGACTGAAACTTCCTTGGTCTTTTCCTGCCTCGTGATTGTGGTCCAGTGGGCTCGAATTTCATTTTAGGAATTAGACCCCACCGGACTCTGAGGCTTTGGTTGACTCTAGCTGCTTCTCCGAGGACGCTATTTACCACGTCCTCCGGGAATAAGTCCACTCCCCAAATCGAGGCCTTAATTAACCTGTTAGGCTCATGCCTAATGGAGTCCTCAGTTATGACGTGCTTCCGGCAATTGCGTCGGACCACTGCAAAGTCATATGTATCACACTGTAGTGTGTGAGGCTCGAATTATCTTTTAGGAATTAGACCCCACTGAACTCTGAGGCTTTGGTTGACTCAAGCTGCTTCTCCGAGGACGCTATTTAGCACGCCCTCCAGGAATAAGTCCACTCCCCAGATCAAGGCCTTAATTAACCTTTTAGGCTCATACCTAATGGAGTCCTCAGTTAAGATGTGCTTCCGGCAATTGCGTCGGACCAATGCAAAGTCATATGTATCACACTGTAGTGTGTGAGGCAAAGACTTTGTCAGGATTTTAAAAAAGTGGCTCCTCGCGTAGGCTAACGAAATCATCTCGGCCATCGTGGCTGAGTTGATAGATCTACCCAGCCTGGTTCTTGCACCGTATTCTATTTTAATCAGAGAGTCTGGAAGTCTGGGGAGTCGTTCACTAAACTGTGTGGTGGCACAGTCCTAGTTCAATGACCCTGCCGTGAAAGTAGCTGGTGCATCCATCCATTATTCTTGGTCTCCTGGGAACAACAGGGAAGTTAATTCCGTATTACTTAGTTGCGGCATGGGCTTGCCTTCCATAGCCACACCTGTAAGGTCTACTACCTTGGTGGTACATGGTGTCGGGGTTTGCCCGTCCACCTCGAACATAGTGAACGTACCCTTATTAGGGGTTAACTTGGTATTGACACATTCCCACTCATTTAAAGTCCGGACCTAGGCGGACCGAGCTTGCTCTTTTGGTTAGATAACAGTTTCCTTGGGAACCTTGTCTACCCTTATTAGGTCTTCCACTGATGGGCGCTCGTATCAAGGGAAGGGGAATTGTAAACCCGGAGGATATCATTCAAAATCTTCTATCGGACGGGGACCACCTCCTGCTGTTGTCAACATGCCCTCTGAGAACGGGGCATGAAGAGCCAATCGCCACGGGTCATTCTAAACAAACGCCGGGAGCTTTGACGCGTCCGGAACCACAAACTACCGTTGTTGTGGTAGTCCGGCCCGCAAGGATTTTCTATCGGATTTTCCTGATTTTGCAGTCCCTGGCTAAATTGTCCATAGACTGCAGGCGATCAGCAATTGGACCAAACTGTGACTGGACTATATTACTCAACTTCTCCATGAGCTGGTTCGAGAAGACCACTGGATCGAAAGCAAGTTCCGACGTCTGCCCCTTTGAGTTTCTTGCTCTCGACCCTTGATGTGGAGGATTAGTCCCTGCCGAGTGTGTCAGTAGCTTAGAAGCTGATGATGGTCTGGTTGGGAATGGTTTGGGTAGCCTAGAAGGCTTGCCCGCCTTGGGTAGGGCCTACTACCTCATACGTTTCACCTTCGTCGATGGAGAAGATGAGGCCCTCCATCGTGGACCTCTTGTAGAGGGCCTCGAAGGCCTGAATGACCCCCTGATCCATTGGTTGTATGAGGGAAGTGGTGTTGGGGGGCAGGAACATGTTATGGCTAAACGTCACTAAACTCAATAAAAAAAACAATCAATTGGGTCTTTCAATAATAATTTAACCGTTAATAACCTGTAAAATAAATTTGTAATTAAAGCAAACTGTAAAAATAGAGTAGCCAAAACGTGGAACCTTACCTTTTGAGTGAGGCAATGTCCGAGAGCGAAGTGGCGGGGCGGTAGAGGAAGATAACAAACGGCAAAAAACGTTAACAAGTGGCAGAAAACATGAATACTCAACTTTACAAAACAGATAGATAATGGCAGAAAACTTCAATACTTAAATTTAGGAAACACTAACAAATAGCATAAAATATTAACACAAATTTTTGATAAACATCTAATTAATTTTTTTTTTCTCTATCACTTTGAGCTTCCTCTTGGCCTACTAGTACCGAATATTTAGAATATCCTTAAAACTGTTGCCAGGTTCAGTTGCTTTAGAAGATACCTGGTTTGTAGTTGTCACCATCTGTTCTTAATTCCTTTTTCTAGATTTGCCTTATATCCAGACATCCTCTTTCTCTGTTTTTCTTTGTTATGGATATGTTTATACTCGTATCCTGCAATATCCCTAAAGAATGGTAGCAATGTAGCCAATATTGTGCTCAAGGGCTGCAACAGGACAAAAACGTTTCAGGCACTAAACACAAAGGTTGTTTACTATTTGGAACAAGTGCAGCACGTGCTCTCACACATTGTTATTACTGCCCAATGTATCATATGGAAAACAATAGAATATGAATATAAACATAAGTATTAACAAGTTTTTTCATGAAGTTATGATTTCAGTTGTCGCTATGGCTGAGATAAGGGAATGCTGGTTATATATGCATGAACAAAATAAACTTTTTAGCCTATAAGAATCTTCTAAATGACATAATCTTTCGTCTGGCAATGGACCAGACCTTTTACAGTGCAAAAATGAGGAAAACAGAAAATGGTTGTATGGCTATTTTCTAGGCCGCCGATAACCATACCGCACATCAACCTTGTATTTCTTGATTATTTCCATCTTCGTCTCCATAGAAAGCATTATCCTTTTCTTTCCCTGCATATCAGCAACTTTCTTAGGGCCCATGGCTAATAAAGTAACGTGACGTAATATCGCAACACGAAAGAGTACAATAGTCAATAGTGAAATAACAAACACAAAGTCTTCTCTTTTCGTTCCAGAAGAGATAGAGAGGGCTGCTGAGCGATGGAGGAAATCGTCAAACGATTCTCTCCTCCATAGGGCCATGACATCGAGGTCCTATGGTAGACCTTCCCAGTCATCTTGGACTCGGCAAGGACCTTCCTCTTCTCACCCGTCAACTTCTAGGTCCTCCGGAGCTTCTAAGGTGTCTTAAGCGGCCCTTTCCATCCAAAGGCCAGAAAGGGACCAAGTCCTTCAGAAGAAAGAAGTGAGGAAAGTGGCTGATGTGGTCACTCCCACTAGGAATGGAATTCCTCTTTGTCTACTACCTGTGGTAGGATGCCTACAGCGCCACAGTCAGAGATGGCAGCTTCACAGGGCAGAACTCTATACGGTCGAAGTGATCGCTCTAGGGTATCGCGTCCCGTTCACTTAATCTCTCCTTCCTCTGACTCGGGATCCTCTGCATCTAACCTTCTATGCTAAGGGATTCGCAAAGGAGCTGGCCCTCAGGGCTGAAGTCCAGACCATGCTGCAGAAGGGCGCTCTCTAAGAGGTTGCGAACTGATCCCCAGGCTTTTACAGTCGAATTTTTCTGATGAAAAAGTCAATTGGAGGCTGGAGACCAGTCATCGATCTCTCTCCTCTGAACAAGTTTGTGCAACAGACTCGGTTGAGAATGTAGACAGCAGCCACGGTCATTCAAGCGGTTCGTTCAAGGGACTTCATGTGCACGTTGGATCTGAAGGACGTATAGTTCCAGATCCCAATCCATCCGTCTTCAGGGAAGTATCTAAGATTCATACACGAGGTAAAGGCATACCAGTTCAAGGTTCTATGCTTTGGTCTCTCAACAGCTCCTCAGATATTCACCAGAATGTTTGCCCTAGTGTCATCTTGGGCTCACAGGAACGGCATCCGTCTTCTCAGATATCTCGGACACAACCCTTCTTCATCACCGAGACATGCATCTCGGGTTTTGTCAAGATCTGGGGATCCTGATAAATAACGAGAAGTCATTACTGCAATCTTCACAAAGGGTAGTATTCCTCGGTATGATAATAGACACCATCCAAGAGAGTCTTCCAATCAGACAAAAGAGTACACAGACTGAGGGAAGTGGCCGAGCCCTTCCTCAGAAAAGAAGTCCTTCCAGCCTTTGGTTGGTTGAGACTGTTAAGCCATCTAGCCTCTTATCCGTTTAGTTCCAAATGGCCGCCTCAGGATAAGATCCCTGCAATGACAGCTGAAGTCCGAGTGGAACCAACACTCTGATCCATCGGACACTCGAGTTCCTATAACACAAGGATCAGGTGACGGATTTGAATTGGTGGATGGTAGAATCTTCACGTTCCCCCTCTGGATTTGATGCTCTTCAAAGATGCATAAAAAGAAGGGTGGGGGCTCACCTGCTGCATCAGACAATCTCTGGCCTTTGGTAAGAGTCAGAAGGGTACAAACACACAAATCTTCTTGAGATGAGAGGAACCCTACCTAGCTCTCATCAGTTCCAACAGTTACTGGTAGGTCACTCTTTGGTGTTAATCAGCGACAACATCACTGTAGTGGCTGACATAAACAAACAGGGAGGGAGCTTTTTGCAGCCTCTATGCTATCTTGCAGTAAAGATCCTCAGATGGTCAGAAGATCATTTGGTGTCCCTATCAGCTCGCTTCATTCTCGGCAAGAGGAATGTGTTCGTGGACAATCTGAGCAGAGCGACTCAGATAATAGGCTCCGAATGTTCTTTGAATCGTCAGGTAGCCAACAAAGTCCTGACTTTGTGTGATTCCCAGACTGTTCTGTTCGCAACATCTCTGAACTGCAAGCTTCCGTTGTACTGTTCTCCAGTCCTGGACCCTCAGACTCTGACAAGATGCATTTCAACAGTGGTGGAGTAACATCGACGTGTATTCCTTTCCCCCGTTTTGTCTGATGAAAAGGCTGCTCAACAAGACCAGAGCATCCAAGGATCTAATGATGACCCTCTTAGTTCTGGTATGGCATCATGCGGAGTGATTTCCAGACCACCTGCAACTCCTAGCAGATCTACCGCGAGAGCTTCCTCCACGACCAGATCTACTCAAACAACCACACATGAACATCTTTCACAGAACCGTGCAGTCACTTCAACTTCACGCCTGGAGACTATTTGGAGTCTCTTCTCTCAGAAGGGCTTTTCACGACAAGTTGTGGAGAGAATGTCTGGTTACTTGATAAGTCCTCAGCTTCAGTGTATTAGGCAAAATGGAGAGTATTCTGTGGTTAGTGTCGTGGAATGAGTATCTCTCTGCTTGATGCCACTATTCCTGTAATAGCAGAGTTCCTTGTATACCTTCGGGAGGAAAGGCTCCTTTCGGTCTCAGATTAGGCCTCCTCCCTGGAATGTAGTTCGCGTCTTGAGATCCTTAAAAGAACCTCCCTACGAACCATTACACCATGCAACTGACCGAAACCTCACTTTGAAGCCGGCATTCCTGCTCGCTTTAGCCTTGCCAAAGAGTCGGTGAACTTCGTGACCTCTCATATGACAACGCCCATTCTACGGGATGGGGGGAAGTGACACTGCTTCGTCCCTGAGTTAATTGCCCTTGATAATTATCACTAAGATCTGAGATTACTACCCAACGTAGACTTGATATAGACCTCCAATAATTTGAAGTTTTTTTTTCTAAGAGTAATATTTTTGCCAGATATGAATTTTTTCATATTGGTAAAAAAAAATAAACCCTAAAAATCAGGGGGATAAATTAATAAGATAAAATGAGACAAAAATTGGGGAAAAGGGCTTCATATTGTTTTATAATGTAATTCCAAGTTATTTATCAAATTTCAATGCTATATCTTTAAAACTAAGGGAGACTATTGAATTTGAAGGTCAATAAGTATAATTTTGAGATACGGGCGTTCAAAGTTTTTCTTCATATTTTTACAAAGACAATATTAATAAATCAAATTTTGTTCTTCTCTGGGTATCAATAAAAGAAAACAGAATTATTTATCATAATTTAATCATAAATGAATATCCTTTAGCTCAATATCTTGCTTCTTTTGGCTCCTGTGAGGCCAGGCGGCCGCTCCTCTATCCACAACACTTTCTCGCTCTCTCTCCACTACCAATGTTACCTTCATCTGGACTCTTAATAGAGCAAATTTTCTTCTTCCTTTTGTTAGCAAGATGTTTAAATTGTCTTTTCCTCTTTGAAATGATAAAATTCCTGCCAAAAACGAGAAAAACAAACGTAAAAGTGAGTGAATGTCAGATGTCAAACGCAGGCATGAACTCTCTCTCACATTTGTGGTAGGACTGAAGGATAAAAGGTATAATTTACAATATTCTACGACTCCTGGAAGTTTTACAGATGCCATTGTTCACAATTTGTTTTACATTGAAATGTAATAATTATCAAAATTTACGATAACAGAAGAACTTCTGCATTTTCTTGTAGGGAACAGTGTTTATGGTTTATTGGGTTACTTTCACTAATTACCCTGTAACTATGAAAGTAATAGGAATTTTGACAAAACATTTTGTGTACACATTCTCCATTGCCATACGAAGCTCAGTGAATTTTTTCAGGATTTTATGTTTTTCTTCCAATACCCCTATATTGTATACTGACATTCCAGCCGGCCCTCTTAGGTCAATCTTTCTTAACTATTATGTAAGCAGAAACATTAAATACAGATATGGAAAATTCAAGGTTTTGGACAATTAGGCCAGCCTACCAACAAGTCCACAATTTCACATAAGAGCCCAAGTACAGTATTATGAATAGATAAAGGTTAGAATTACAGGTAAATATTCTTATTTTATTTAAAGATAAAACTTTATACTGTAATTAAAAGGATTGTATTATATGATTTTAAGTTTATCTTTCCAAACTACTGAACTATTAATGAACAATGTAACATTAGAATACCCTAACAACACAACAGAGGTCAAGAAAATAAAATGGATTTTGATGTAGAAAAAACCTATTTTTGGCCTCAAGCCATGTCGTCCTGATAGAAGTTCCCTCCGGCTGCTTCCTATTGTATAATATTTCTGCGATTGATATTATAAGAGAATTACCATCGGGTATCATGGGGTCCTAACCCCCGGAACGACTATCCAAAGATATCGTATATAAATCAGGTACGTATCCTAAGATAATCATAGATATCTGCACCACGAATAGACCTTTCCTAATTCCAAATGTATCTCTTGTGTAATTGGTGAACCCTGACTGTTATCATTCAAAACTAATCTTAAAATTTTGCCCTTTAAATGGAAATATATGGTACTGTATATAATTTCATGCCCATACTTTACTAGCATAGTTATGTTTCTGTTTTTTACCCCTGTTCAGCTCTAGAGCTTGGGTCTGAATATCCAATTTTTGCAAGAACTCCCTCTTTGTCCTTTCAGACCAGTCTCTTGTTTTCCGGGGTAGCCTACCAGTGGCTTAGCTACCTCTTACCTAAGTTGATATTCAGGTTATACAAAGAGTTACTGGTTTGTAGGAAACAAATATAATTTGTGGAAAATCAGTTCATTTTAACGGTCATTGCCTCCCAATCCTGCTGTTCTGTCACTGTTTTTCAAACTATACAACAAGGGAGACAGTTTACCACAGGGGATCTGGGGAAATCATTTGCACATGCACGAACGCAATGAGAGCAATTGATATTCAGTAATTCGACTTTGACATTTGGATCTTTGAACAAGTAAGAATGTTACATATAGTTGATTTGTGTAGAATTTACTCTAGTTTTGTAGAGAAGTATACATTTATTTTTTTAACTCCTTTTATACACAGTTACCAGTTGTTTACTATATGTTTAGAGGAAACAAGATGGACAGCAACAGAAAATTTCTTGTTTTCTTGTATAGCATATTGTACTGTAATTCTTGTATGCCTTGGACCTCTATATTTTAATTACAAAACTTATATTGTACTATAATTTCTGTAATTTGATATGTTTGCAAAATAATCATGTTTTATTTTTTTTTGGGGGGGGGGGGATACTTGATGTGGAGCTTTTTATCCATGAAATTTGTAAGAAAAATATTTGAAAAATTTAAATCTACATTAATGAGTGAAAGTTTTAATCAATCCTTATACAAGGCCTTAAATATAAAACTGACATGTTTTGTATATATATTTCTCTTTTATAGTGTGTTTGGAACTACCATCTTTGCCCTCTGAATTCATAACAAACAGCAGTGACTCTGCCTTGCGATACCTAGACAACTCCATTGTGTTCCATTGTCCAAGGAACATGACTACTCTTTCAGGCCTTAGTGAGCAGACATCTACCTGCACGTCCAATAATGCTACGGAATATGGATACGTGCCTAGTGTCATTGAAGACTGCACCGGTAAGATCTTGGATAAACAAAGAAATAAAAGCATAACTTGAAACCCTTCTTTCTTAAAATATTCTTCTGATCCACTGTATATTTCAACAAGGAGATCATAAGGCTCTGATCTGAGAGTAATGTACTGTATTGTAATATAGAAAATGAACTGATATTACTTGTGTTTCAAAATGATTGTATTTGAGTATAATTACAGCCCAAAAGTTTTAACAACCTCATATAGGTATAAAAGGGGCTTGTTTAAGTTATTTAAGATGAAAGTAAAAATGTCATCAGAGCACTTTCTCTTTGACTTGCAGTATGCCTTGGCGAGCCAATAGTTTCCAATGGAACTTTGGCTTTAGGAGCAGGGCCATATACAGTGGGCACAAATGTTACTGCAACTTGTGATACATATAATTTATTTGCTGTCAACGTCACTCAGATGGATTTAGAATGTACTCCTGAAGGATGGGAAAATGCATCATGTTATGAAGGTATTGTGAGATACAATCCTGCATGCATAGAATTAGATATGTTTGCTATTGATCTTTCAGGTTAATCTTAAATTTAACAGCAGTTTACAATTTAACTTTCTTGTAGGTTGTGTAGTACAGTATCTATTCTTTCCTTTACAAATACAAACCTTTGTCCTTTAAGAGGAGTATGATTTCAGTGAAGATATGAATTCGGCTATTGAAATTTATAACTACTGCAGGTATCGGGAAACCCCGACCCCTGCCAGCTCACCGAGTAGCCACTTTGACTTCAGCCGCCGATTAGTAGACTTACTCTGAGTGACAAATTTGGCTATATTTACAAATTTTCTTTTACTTTGCAGATTACTGTTGAAATATGGAAACCTGGTGTAGGCATGAGCTCTCTACTACCACTAGAGAGTTATTGGGTCTTTTGATTGGCCCAGACAGTACTACATTGGATCCTTCTCTTTGGTTATGGTTCATTTTCCCATTGCCTACACACACACACACACACACACACACACACACACACACACATACACACACACACACACCAAATACTCTGGCCTATTCTTTACACATTCTTCTCTGTCCTCATACACTGGACAACACTGGGATTACCAAACAATTCTTACTTCACTGTAATTGGTAGGAGAGACTCTTTAGCTATGGTAAGCAGCTCCTCTATGAGAAGGATACTCCAAAATCAAACCATTGTTCTCTTGTCTTGGGTAGGGCCATAGCTTCTGTACCATAGCCTTCCACTGTCTTGGGTTAGAGTTCTCTTGCTTGAGGGTACACTGGAGCACACTGTTCTATCTTATTTCTATTCCACTTATTTTGTTAAAGTTTTTACAGCTTATATAGGAAATATTTATTTTAATGTAAGTGTCCTCAAAATATTTTATTTTTTCCTGTTTCCTTTCCTCACTGGGCTATTTTTCCTGTTGGAGCCCCTGGGCTTAAAGCATCCTGCTTTTCCAACTAGAGTAGTAGCTTAGCAAGTAGTGGTGATAATGATAATAATAATAATGTATTGAGGGATACCTGGAAGCCAATAGGCAAGGTGGCAGTATCACAGAGCAGAGGAGTGGATGTTAAACCTCCCTCGGAACAGATACTGCCTCTTGTTTATTGGCTTTCATCCTCCCCTCACTTGGGTATCAATGATGTAGCTTGCGTATAACCCGAACTCAGAAAAATACCTCCCTTTGATCAGAGGCGAGGATACGGGACAATGGCATGCTGCAGCTTGTATGAGATGGATCTCCAGGCTTTTACAGTTGTCTGCTCCTAGTGGACTGGAGACTAGTCATTAACCTCTCAACCTTAAATGAAATTTTATTTCGAACCCCATTCAAGATGGGGATGACGAGCATTGTAAGAGTCATTGTAAGGAGGAACAATTTTATGCTCTCTGTGGATCTGAAAGAAGCATACTTCCAAATACCAGTTTATCTCTTATCCAGAAAGTTTCTCTGCTTTTTCTGTTTGGGGGAAGGTCTACCAGTTTAAATACTATCCTTCAAACATGATCAATTGAGTATTTACACTTGTCTCAATTTGGGTTCTCGCCAACGAGAGACTTTTGGAATGTCCACCTCTGTAAATGCTTCTTTTTACGGATGTATTGAAGGATGGCTAGACACCATACCCAAGGAACAAGATTGCTGCAGGACACTGGTTCAACAAAGAGAAGAATGTCAATTTCAACCTGCTGGAATTGAAGGTAGCCCTCCTGGCACTGCAAACATTCCAGCAGCATTTTATAGGCCTTTGCAACCATTGATGAGCAGCAACACTAATGTACTGGCATATGTCAGCAAGCAGGGAAGTAGTTTCACAGCACCTCTGTAAGTCAGCAAAGCATGGTCATATATGGACATTAGATAATGCAGTAGAACTGTCAGCGCAATTCATCCCAGACAGGAAGAATGTAATCACTGGCAAGCTTAGTTACTTATCAGTGCAGAGTGGTCCCTTCATCCACAAGTAATGAAGAGCCTCCTGACTTTGTGGGGGGTCCCCTGCAATAGACATGTTTGTGACCAGACTCAACAAAAAGCTACAAATTCTTCACTTATCAGTCCCTGATCAAGCAGCAGCACTAATAGATGCCTTCCAACATTCATGGGATAAATTCAAAACTTTCATGTTTTTCCATCATTTGCCCTGATCCGAAGAGTAGTCGACAGGATCCTGACTACTGCAAACCTCAGAATGACATTGATGGCTCCCAAATGGTCATAATTGAAATGGTACCCTGACATGATGCTCCTGACTAAGGTTCCAAGAAAACTATCCAAATGGCCCAACTTGTTTTCCCAGCCATACTTGTAGAGGCACCACAACATGGTCACTTTACAGATGGAGACTATCAAGCACTTCCTCTAAGTGAAAGGATTTTCACAAGCCACTGCCCGGTAGAAATCTGGATACCCCCACAAATCCTCTGCGGCTGTTGACCAGGTACCATTTTCAACCATTGGTGTTGTAGAAGAGGTACTTCTCCAGTCAAAGGCTCTTTACAATGAAAAGCATACTTCCTCTTCTCCCTTCGCTGAGAGAAGCACCTCTGTCTCGGCAATGAAAGGCTAGCTTTCGGTCTTGAGCCAAGTCCTTTTTGAGCAGTCTTGTCCTCTGAGAAAACACAAATCCACCAGTGCAGAATCTCACCAAAGTTGTAGCTTTCTGAAGAGGGCTCCATATGAACCTTCACGAATTATCACATACTGTTACTCATACTGATGGATGGAGAAAGGTCTCTTTCTTTTGTTCTTATGTTCATAGCCAAAACAAGCCCAGGTTTGAAACACATTTTCTCACTCTGGGAAGCAATTGATGATCTGCACAATTTACTTCCTTGCCTTTGAGGGCTTGAAGATGCTGCTTGAAGTAGACTCAACCCTTCTGACCCTAGTTTCTAAACCTGTTCATTGGCACAAGTAGGTGTAAGTAGAAAATTTGGAATACCATCTCTTGCCATTGAGAACAGCGACAAGCAGCTAGAGAACCAGAAATGCCTGTGCATGCACACGCTTCTTAAGTGAAAGGAGTGGAAGCAATATAATGAATTATGGTTTGTGTGAAAAAAAAAAGCTTTATGGTTTGTGTGTTATGACAAAGTACATGTCACTTTATAAACTGTCAGATCAATTCATTGTTGATTGTAATATTTTTGTTAGCCCTCAAGCACCTCCCCAAAAATGACTTGTGCATCGAGGCACAGTCCGGGCTCAACTTACCTACCGAGAAGGTAGCTGGGGCGTTCCGCCAACATTCACTGTCTCCCGGAAAGAGAAGGGAGGGTAAGTCGGTCTCCATGAGGTGAGGTAAAGGCTTCTCTTCCTTGATAGCCTGAAAGACCGTCTCTATGATCTTGGTCGCACATGGGGTAGGGGTCTGGTCGTCGGCCACAAACATAGTATATGAACTTTTGTAGGCCGTAATCATTGTGTTTGAGCAATCCCACTCATCGAACACACGGACCAAGACAGACTGTGCCTGTTCTTTAGGAAAATTAACAGTTTCCTTTGGGACCCTACCCAATCGAATCAGAGCCTCTTCCGTGAGGCGAGCGTAGCCCGGGAAGGGGAATTCAAGACCCGGCGGGTAGAATTCATAATCTGCAAGAGGCCGGGTACCGAAATCTCCGATTGACAACATGCCCTCCGAGAAGGGGGCATGCAATGCCAACCTCCAAGGGTTATTCTTATTGAAAGGAGGAAGCTTGGAGGCGTCGGGGATGGGGTATTGCTGTTGTGGCGGTGGCAGCCCCGAGCGAATGAGTCCCTGAACTAGGCTCTTCATAGAGGCTATTCTCTCTTGTGATTGCTGCGTATGAGACGATAGTATCGAATCAAAATGAGCAAACATCTTCTCGGAAAAATCCACCGGGTTAGATGATTCCGCCGGGGGGGGGGACAGGTGCCGGAACGGAGACTACTCCGTGAGAGGTTGAAGGCACAGCAATTGGGTCTTGAGAGACACTGGTGGAGGAAGATTTAGCCTTCGAAGCTGATGATTTCGAAGACCTGTGGTCTTTGGAAGACTTGTGGGTCGTATATAAAGTCTTACGATGAGCCTTCACCTTGGGGATAACAGGCCGGAGACTGAGACCAGTCCTGGTTGTCCCCGGAAAACCTCAAAAAGAAGAGTGTTCTGAAGTAGAAGAGAAAGCCGGGCTAGGGATAGGAATCTTAGCCCGGGAACCACCTGACTCACCTACATCCCTACCTGCGTCGGGATCGTCAAGAGCCATGGGTTCCACATCGAGGTTGAGGATAGAGACGTCCTCAGTTAGGGTGCCGCCCGTCTCTTCTTGGTCCGGGGCCAGAAGAAGGGATTCGAACCTCTCGATGATAGGATCCGCCAACTCTTTGGGGACCACAGCTGAAGTTTTAGCATGGGGGTAGAGATAGGAACACCATTCCTCAGAGAGGATATAAGGCTGTTTGGCCTTCACGATGCGGGCGAACCCGTCAATCCAGATCTTGAGGGTAGCCCGAGCTGTATCTTTCTCAAGTTGGGAGTACTGAAAGAGAAGAGACTATTAGCGAGGGATATTTGTGCCAAAGAAAAGTGAAGAAGTCCAAGGACTTCGTAGACACGAAGTGAAAGGCATGCGGGAAGTCCAGAGGACTAGTGGCCTTAAAATTAGTAATGTTTGAAATTAATCGTAACTCCCTACAAGTCTGTATCAATGAAAATGCACTCACCGAGTCAGATGTTAGAGTGGAGGTCATTGTGTAGCAGACTACACAATTGTCTGGATGCTAAACAGCTAAGTCATCCACTCGGACAGAACAGTGGGCGTGTGAACGACACACGTCATGGCCGCAGGGTTGATAGATGACAGCGGCACATGCCGTCATTGCACAGCGTACAGTCTGTAAAATAAAAGATACATGAGTATCTCAAAGGAAAGCAAATTAGGGGCCCGGAGGCCCCGGTTCTTAAAATATACATATATATATCACTATCATGAGAAAAATGTTTTATATATATTCATTAGGAATCCTGAATGAAAGCAAATAGGGGCTCGGGGGCCCCGGATGCTTAAATTATAGCAATATTATGATAAAAGATTTACATATTAATATCATGATAAAAACGTTTTATATATATACATCAGGAGTCCTGAATGAAAGCAAATTATATATATCACTATCATGATAAAAATGTTTTATATATATTCATCAGGAATCCTGAGTGAAAGCAGATAGGGGCTCAGGGCCCCGGATGCTTAAATTATAACAATATCATGATGAAAGATTTACATATCAATATGATAAAAATGTTTTATATATGTATACATCAGGAGTCCTGAATGAAAGCAAATAGGGGCTCGGGGCCCCGGGTGCTTAAATGATATCAATATCATGATAAAAGATTTATATATCAATATCATGATGAAAATGTTTTATATACGTACAGTCTGTAAGACAAAAGATACATGAGTATCTTAAATGAAGGCAAATTAGGGGCCGAGAGGCCCCGGAGCTTAAATATCTACGTATATATATGTCAATATCATGATAAAAATCTTTTATATATAGCCATAAAGTATATTGAATGTAAGCAAATTCGGGACCCGGGGGGTCCGGAGTGCTTAAATATCAATATCAAAATAACAGATCTATTTTGATTGTAAAAGGAATTGAAATTAAGTCAGACCGTAACCGTGATCATATCAAAAGAGGGAAGGGAAGGTCGAGAACAAGGATCGTATATATAATATTTATATATATATATATATATATATATGGCTAATATATAAAGTTAATCCAAGTAAGAATGAGTAACGTTGGCTCCGGAGGCACAACTAAACAACTCGATCGGATGGTAATGTATAAAAGCTACTTCCGGGGATCCCGTAATGAAAGTCTTTATATATATATATATATATATATATATATATATATATATATAT
Organism: Palaemon carinicauda; assembly: GCF_036898095.1. Lineage (NCBI taxonomy): Eukaryota > Metazoa > Arthropoda > Malacostraca > Decapoda > Palaemonidae > Palaemon > Palaemon carinicauda. The sequence continues at coordinate 32,347,946 of NC_090751.1, forward strand.
ATATATATATATATATATATATATATATATTTCTGGGTCGACCTGTGACGTCCGGCGAAAAAGTCCTTCTTTGTACTTTTTCTGATATAAATCTTCCAAATATACCAGAGAAAATTAAAAGCATGGAATGCAGAGGTTACAACCCTCGCGCGAGCACCTTGTTGGTGTCGTATATCTAAAAAGGGCGTTTGTAAAACACTATTCACAGGCTGTCTTCCATTTAGATAATCCCTTCATCAAAGGGGGAGGGCCGTGACAGGCCCTAGAGAATACAGTTGGGTTACCCTACCGACACCTACCACTCGCGCTCACCAGGTCATCCTTCTGCAAGAACATATGGCTTGGCAAGGAAAAGGGTGGGTCCGTACAAAAATAATCGGGAAGGGTTTCGCCGGGCGTCACAGGTCTCTCCCCAGAAATAGATTTTTCCTTCGTCAAAATCCCTTTTCTGGGTCGACCTGTGACGTCCGGCGAAAAGGTACCAGAGAATGCCTTCCAAGCCCAATAAATTAATAACATAATGAGGAGAATACAATCACCATGTACGACAATACTATGATATAATAAAGTAATCGTCCAATTACCAACCAGCCAAATGACATAGGGAACGTAAGGTTAAATAATAATGACGACAAGGAACCAACTGAGTGTCGAATCGCAAAAGGCATCAAACCTTACATGTCTAAGTATATCTAAACCTTAAAGGAACGGTAACTACAATAACAGTTAAACCATAGGAATTAAACATGGCAAATATCATAGGGCTAACGAACTACCAAGGAGAGCGGCGACGTGGTGTGAGTGGCGGGTAGGAGGGAGAAGAGAAGAGATGGAAGAAAGGAAGAAGAGGAGATTAATGGGGAGAGATAAGGCTCCCCTCTGCCATCGTCGGGTATTTAAGGGCCTGTAAGATCTTTAGATATTGGCGTTTGACAACCATAGGGGATTTCCAACCCGTATATTTTTTAAAATCATCAAAGTCCCTGTTCTGGAAGTCATTGTTGGAGGCATCTACTGTCCGTATATCATGAGCCTGGGGAAATGATTCCGGATTAGTATGTTTAATGAAGTAGAGGATTTGTTGCCTGATACCGTGAATGGAAATAGTACCTCCTTGTTCCCTGATAACCAAGGGGCCAGACGAGCGGGTGGCAGTTCTAGCTAAAAAGGGGCTTGAGAGTGTGACTGTACACGGAGAAAAATCCTGGGGATGAAGAATAATCTTCCGAGAGGAGCACCTATTTTGCGGATCCTCATTTTTTAGCTAGGGAAGCTTTGTCTGGAAAAGGAGTACTTCGGCTGAAGGGAGGAAATTTATGTTTTCCGGGTTTCGTGAGAGCTGCTAGTTCTGATGTTCCATCACCTGAGGCCATAGCCGTTAGAAATAAAGTCTTCCTAAGAAGAGTGATATAAGAGCAGGATTCATTGTCCGTGTCCATCGCAAGTTTGAGAACACCGTTCAGAGACCAAGAGTCCTTTTGTGGCCGAACCGAAGGTCGAAGCCTAGCACATGTTTTTGGGGTTGATGAGAAATAGGAATCAGCTAGGTTAATGTTGAACCCAACAAGGTAGATCTTCTTCAAAGCTGACTTGATGGTGGTTAAAGTGCTAACTGTTAGGCCTTTGTCAAATAGGAACCTCAAGAAAGAGATGGCTAAATGCGGGGACATACGAGTATGGTCTGCACTCTTAGGGGACCTACTAGTTGTTAACGGCCGAATCATATTGGCGAATTGTCGAGTCCCTTTTTTGTCCCATTCAATGAAGAGATCGTTTCCGGTTCAATGTTCGCATCTCTACGAGCTGCCAACTTCCTGTAGTCCACAAAGTTAGAGTTTTGGCTATCCTTGAGTAATCTGACACAGTGAGTTTGGATACTCGGGTCAGTTTGAGGAACGGGATCCGGATGGGACTCAGTTTCAACTCGAGGAGGAGAGGAAACCAACTGTTCTTGGCCAGTGAGGTGGTACTAAAGCCACTGCGCCCCAGAAGGAGCGTAGTTTGTGTAAAAGTTTTTAGAAGATTCCCTGGGGGAGATAGGGAAATCTGCTTCTAATGGTTCCAATCCCGGGGTAATGCGTCCATGGCATAAGCCCGAGGGTCCAGGGTTGGGGTCACATAACAAGGAAGTTAGTGATTCATCTGAGTTGCGAATAGATCTACCTGGAGGCCTGGAACGAGCCTGAGTATCCACCGGAATGAAATTATGTCTAGAGACCATTCTGACTCCAGTGGATCCGTCCTGGATAGTGAGTCCGCTCTCACATTCTGGCCTCCCGCTAGGTGAGGTGCTGACAGGAACCAGTTCTCTTCTGTTGCCCAGGCGAAGATAGTGACCAGGATCTGATTCAGGTTGGGTGACTTGGATCCTCCCCTGTTGACGTAGTGTACTGCGTCTGTGCTGTCTGACACTACTCTGATGTGGGTCGACCTCGGAGGAGAGTCTCTCTTCAGGGTCAAGAACACTGCCATGGCTTTGAGAACAATGATATGGGACTGTTTCATGGAGAGTGACCAAGAACCTGAAACATCTGATGTTCGGAGTAATCCCCCCATCCACTTAGAGACGCGGCTGTATGGAATGTCACTTGTGGAGGTGGGAATTGTAGAGGAACCGATTTGGAGAGGTCCTTCGGTTCGGACCATGGGCGTAGTCTCATTTTCAAGACAGAGGGGACCTTCGAGACCATGTCTCTTATAGGTACTGTAGCTCTCTTTCTCCAAACTCGATTGATGTCTTTGAGTTTGGCTTTTATTAGATCTGTTACTGAAGTGAATTGGAAAAGTCCGAGGATACTTTCTAAAGCTCTTCGGACACCTGTTTGTGTTTGAGAAAATTATATATATATATATATATGAGGTCCGTGAGGTGCGTGACACTAGAAGGGGGAAGGTATCTTTAATGGGTCCGTGACGTGCGGAACCGAGGGAGTAGCACGTACAAAACTAAATACAGTAAATAAATAATAATATAACGTGAGAAGGTACCACGGACCGAGCAGAAAACTTCCCGCCGATCGTTTGCCAAACGAGCGACGGAAAGAAAACGACTACGACCGGGTAGAGTAGTGAAAAGAGTAAGTAATGTACGTTAATGTATAATAAGAGTAAGCCTCACAGATCAACGGGAACCACCCGTGCAAAGAAAGTGGATGCCCCCGGGAGGGGAACATAGCGCCATAAAGTGACTCAAACTTGATCGGGAGAGAGAGAGGGAGGGAATCCTGGGGTGGGGTATCGGGCGGGGAGGGAGGCTAGTAGTGGGGCGATAGCAGGTATACCAACCTGCCAGACCCACGATGATATGATCATGCGAAAGACTAATAACACAATTAAATACATAACACATGGTAAAATAAGATAGGAAGGCATGCTGGATGATGATGATAATAAAATTAACTATACATCAATCGTAAAACAAACGAGGGAGCGAACATGAGACAGGAGAAACCCAAGCCTGACAGCGCTGTGGCAGGGCTACCAAAATAACACAGAGTCAGTGAAGTGCTAACAAAATGCAAACTAATATGTAATATCTGACTCATGAAAGCCCCTCGAGCTAATGCAAGCAAACGAATGACGTTAAAATGATAAGCAAGTCCGTGGTGTGCGAACGTAAATAATCCAAGTAATAATATAGTGGAATAGGAACGCCCGAAGGCGACCAGGCATGCCAACCTACCGATAATACGCACACGTATATGTAATAACTGTTATCTTAATAACAGGACAATATAAAAATTAATACGGTGTGTGAACCGTGGATACCCATAAAGTTCATAACGAGAAACAATCAGTATGGAGGACTCATTGAAAATCGTCAAGAACGAAACGAGAGAGAGATAGGAGGGAGCCGGCCGCCATGAAAGACCCACGCGGGGTCGTGAAAAATAAAGCTGTTATAATATAACCAAAAAAGGGCAAGGCCCCCTCTAAAATCTCAAAACTCAGATCTGGTACTTAACTTAGATGGAGAGACAGTAGAGTCCGACATCTTGAGGTAAATCCAGGAAAAATCAGCGAAATTCACACACCAAGGCAAAATAAGTGTTTGAAAGAACGTGCTATTAAAAGGCGTGACGTCACTGGCGTGGGATTGCTAGTAGTAGTAGGATGTTGAACAGCACCTCGCTGTTCGGGGATGTTGACAGGAGATATCTAAATGGTGCGAGGCCTCTGGTTGTGATTTATTCAGCGCCCCAGTATTATATCGACACCTTATTAAGGTGAGCGAGCTGGGTTCAACCTAGCATTCCTATACAAATTTTTCTCTGGTAAATTCATAGCAGTTTTTATCTTAGAAATGATGTTAAAGGAGCATTTCACTGGGCGGCACGGGTCGGAGCCCAGAAATGACTTGATCTGTTATTGTTTCTTTTAACAGGTAATGACAGCAATACCCTACATGCAGTAGGGAGTCAAGTAGAGGTACAATAGAATAGCTGTTACAAGAGTTAGGATACAGGAGTAAAAATGCCAACTAGAATAGGAGTAACATTTCATAAATCTGCACCTGTTTACGTTGCTGGTCAGACTATAACTGGTTTTGTTCAAGTAATATATATAAACTCAAATCCGCTCAAGAGTAGCGGTGTCTTGAACACAGTTTCAGTTCATGTGTTGGGATTTCTTGTAAAGTGGTGAAGACTGTCGAAAGGAGGTTTGCTTGGATGAATTATCTGACCTGATGAAATATGGAGAACCTGTTAAAGATAGACGGCGAGAGGGATTTGGACTCCCTCTGCTTTTGAAAATGATAGAGATATCAAGCTAGTGATTAGATATTTTCTAGTTTTTTAATGTGGGGAATTCTTAGGATATTAGTGCAGTGAACACTTTAGTGGAAGAAAGCCCTACGGTTGAGTAGATATTCAGAGATTTTTGTCCAGACTCTGTTCACTCACTGTGTCGATCTTAAACTGTAATGTGGTGGGGTTCTCCATTAAACCTGATGATTTCTCTTGCTGCCAGCTGGGAATTTTGACAATGATTGTAGCTGCTGGGGTTGGTTGTTAAAAACATTTTGTGTCTGGATGTGTATTGTAGCAGTAGTGTTACTTGGTGAGGTAGTTGGACCACTCAAGTAACAGCAACATACACACTGTGGCATTCATTAATGTACTATAATATGTAGATGTTTGTAGCATGGCTTTAGGAAGTTACTATACTGTATTTGATAGGCAATTTAGCCATCCCCTCTGGGTGTAACACTGAGGATTATAAGTGTTTTCTATTACGAATTTTTTGTCTTTCTGATGTAAAGGTGAGATTGTAGAAACAGGTCAGATGTGTAACCTTGTCTTATAATCCCTTTGATCATAATGGAAGCAAACATTCAAATTACATTTAAATTTAGCCTAGATATGTATACTATTTATACCTGTATATGCAGATTAAATGTTTTCTAGATTAAATCCTATGAGGCTCTGCCTGGATATTTATGTCTCTCCTTCTGGTTTTGTAGACCTATATTGTATCACCCTGGTATTTATTTTTTTTCCTCTAAACTGTTTAAATATTTTTTTCGTCTTTATTATCAGCGTTTTTGTACAACACAATTGTCCCCTTCTCAGCTACTAATTTAGTCATTTTTCCCTTTGTATTATTGTCTGTTTTTTTTTTCCTCTCCTAATGTTTATTGAGATTAAATAACCTGAAACAGAGCTGTCACTATTTAAATTGGATTCCATGGATGCCAGTAATAAGTGAGACGTCTTACCTCTGAATAAAATTAAGCATCTACAGTTCTAGCTGGGTCCCCTTGCCTAGTATAAAATCAAGGGGTGGTGCCCAGTGCCCAGTTCTCTTGACCTGTTACCTAGATTTTGGGGTATTTAAACATTTTACCTTTTTGTGTAGTGAACGTTGGAGTGTGGTCGGCATTCGGACACCAGGCAGTCTGCGTGCTACATCTGGCCATAGTCCACAAACCACTACAGTAACATTAGCCTTGAGGAAAAACTGTCAGTGGGACAAGTTTTGAAGCCAGGATTCTGAAAATACCAAACAATCTTCACAGCCGATTAAATAAGGGAATGTAGTCTACCCACAAGGCTTTCAATACTTGTAGTCTACCCACAAGGCCTTCAATACTTGTAGTCTACCCACAAGGCCTTCAATACTTGTAGTCTACCCACAAGGCCTTCAATACTTGTAGTCTACCCACAAGGCCTTCAATACTTGTAGTCTACCCACAAGGCCTTCAATACATGTGAAAGCTGCTCAAAAGGTTGTGTTGCATACCTAACTCCCTCATAGGACAAGAAGCATCTCGTCTAATATAGCAGTTGCAACAGTAGTCTACGATAAGGGTAAGATTGTCTGGTCTGTTTTCCCTCTCTTTTTTCCCATTCTTGGGCTACAGCGGTTCAGCCGTCATGTTGCTGGAACAGACCTTGATGCAGGTAAACTACAAAGGTATGTCAAGCATTATTTTGTTGAGTTACAAAGGTATGTCAAGCATTATTTTATTGAGTTTAAAGATGGAAGCAATTTCCCCTTCCTCCCGTCATGGGGGAGGATGGACGTAAATGTAAACCCATTGCTTTAAATTAGTATTACAGTACATTTTAGACATCATATTCCATTATTATTATTATTATTATTGTTATTATTATTATTATTATTATTGTTATTATTATTATTATTATTATTGTTATTGTTATTATTATTATTATTATTAAATGCTAAGCTACAACCTTAGTTGGAAAAGCCGGATGCTACAAGCCCAGGGGCCCCAACAGGGAAAATAGCCCAGTAAGGAAAGGAAATAAGGAAAAATTAAATATTTTAGGAATAATAACAATATTAAAATAAATATTTCCTATTTAAACTATAAAAACTTTTAACAGAACAAGAGGACGAGAAACTAGATAGAAAAGTGTGCCCGAGTGTACCCTCAAGTAAGAGAACTCTAACCCAAGGCAGTGTAAGACCATGGTACAGAGGCTATGGCACTACCCAAGAATAGAGAACAAGGGGTTGATTTTGTAGTGTCCTTCTCCTAGAAGAGCTGCTTACTATAGCTAAAGAGTCTCTTCTATCCTTACCAAGAGGAAAGTAGCCACTGAACAATTACAGTGCAGTAGTTAACCCTTTGGGTGAAGAAGAATTTTCTAGTAATCACAGTGTTGTCAGGTGTATGAGGACAGAGGAGAATCTGTAAAGGATAGGCCAGACTATTCAGTGTATGTGTAGGCAAAGGGAAAGAACCGTAACCAGGGAGAAGGGTCCTATGTAGTACTGTCTGGCCAGTCAAAGGACCCCATAACTCTCTAGTGGTAGTATTTCAACGGGCAGCTGGTGCCCAGGCCAACCTACTGCCTATTATATGTTTCTCCATGACTGGTCTATCAACAGAAAAATTATCATCTTAATCCTCTGGCACCCATGGGATGCATAGGGCCTCAGGAAATTCACACCATACCTGCATCTATTTTCCTGTGCCATCTGTCTGAGCTCAACCCAATTCTCAAATCCAACCTCCCTCAACATAGTTATTAGTCACATTTCTCTAGGTCTACCACGTCCTCTTTTGCACTGTTGCTTCCATTCAAGTACATCCTGAACTATCTCATTCTTCCCTAAAATATGCCCTATCCATCTCATCTTAATAATCTAACTATATCGTTCACATTGGGCACCCCTGCCACCTCACGAATTGCAGCATTTGTTATATGCTACTGCCATTTGATCCCCAATACCCTCCTCTTTATTAGATCAATAAAGGTAGATTAGATTTGGCACTCTTGCACCTCTCCATGTCCAAGTGCCCTGACTTCCTGGGATTTTATACCAGCCAGTTTAATTATAGGAACTTCCTCTCTCACAACGATAAGTCTCCTATTAATGGACGAGGGTTTGTATTCATGTTGGAACAAATCACAGATTTAAAAAATTTGTATTTTTCCTGCAATTCCTCAGTGAGGGTCAAAGTGGCTACTCAGTGAGATGTCAGGGGGTCAGAGTTTCCCGGCCACCCGCTTTTAGCTACCGACACTTTGTTATCAATTTAAGCAGCCAAGTTTTGAGTTTCACTAAATTCTTACTTCTATTAAAAGACTCTGGTTTGTATAGTTAAGAAAAATACAGATTATTGAAAATGTACTAACTTGAAAAACATTCAATAGCATCCTTTTATACCTTAATACTTTTGCTAATAAGTCCTAGTCATGTTTATATATTGAGTTTAAGGTTGGTGTAAAAAGTTTGCTTTCAAATTATGAAATTTTGGTGATGGATTCAGTCCAAAGTTGTATGAAATTGTAAATGTCAATGATGAACTTTGGACGATTACATATGCAATTCTGTTAAATGAGTATAAATTTTAATTACTTCTTCTAATTAACTGTGTATTTCAAACATGTTTTAAAAACTTTCATTGCAGGTTGTATTGACCCTCCTCCTTTAGCAGGTGCTAATATGATAGGTGAAGAAAATACAGTAGCCTCAGTTGGAGCCACTTTGCTATATAATTGCACTGTTGCTGATTTATATATCCAGACACCGTCTGTAAGTTGACCAGTTTTCCACATAGAATAGAAATTAATAATTTAAAAAGAAAAATTAATCAAATCCATATTTTAATAAAGGCCCAAATTCATGGGTAACAAATTATCCCAGTCACTCATTCCCTGTAAAGGAAATGTCCAAATTCAGGCAGGTGCCCAAAGGTATTTTTAATTGCTCACAGTGTCAAGCTCTTTTTATTTAATTTTGACGTCTAATAAAAAATTAACAAATTATAGGAGACTGGAGATCATGGTGGGACATATTTAGTGTTCTTATCTATATGTTTACCAAGGCACTTCCCCTGAACAAAAAGGGACCTTTCCTCTCTCTGTTCCTCCCATCCTGACGAGGGATTCAGCTGAGATTGGCTGGTACTGCTAGGGTGCCACAGCCTACCTTCCCCCATTATTCACCACAAATGAAGTTTCATACACTGAATTCCCCAGTGCTGCTACCTCTGTGGTCACCAAGGCAACCGGAGGAAGCAGCTGGGCATACCAGAACTGCGTCAGAATCGCTTCCCATACATTCCTATTTCTAACAAGCTTTCTTGTCTCTTTCACTTCTATCCTCCTATCACCGAGAGCTTTCTTCACTCCATCTATTCACCCAAACCTTGGCCTTCCTCTTGTACATCTCCCTTTAACTTTTATATGCATCACTTTCTTTAGCTGCTAAATCACTTCTTACTCCCATTCTCACTCTCACTACTTCATTCCTAAGTCTATCTAATTGAAATACACCTGCCATACTCCTCAGACACTTCATCTCGAACACAATTAATTTCTGTGTCTCTGTCACTTTCATTCCCCACAACTCTGATCCATACATCACAGTTGGTGCAATCACTTTCTCATGCAGAATTCTCTTTACATTCATGCCTAACCCTCTATTCTTTACCACTCCCTTCCCTGTCCCCAACACTTTATATCCTTCATTCACTCTCTACATCTGCTTCCACTCAACGGTTTGCTTCAACAACAGGCCCAAGTACTTAAACTGATCTATTTCCTCAAGTAACTCTCCATTCAACATGACACAACCTGGCACCACCCTTCCTTCTCGGCATCTCATAATCTTACTCCTACCCATATTACCTCTCAAGTTCCTTCTCTCACATACCCTTCCAAACTCTGTCACTAATCGACCAAGCTTCTCTTCCGAGTCTGCAACGAGTACAGTATCATCCGCAAACAGCAACTGATTTACCTCCCATTCATGATCACTCATCTGTCAGTTTCAATCCTCGACCAAGCACTCGAGCATTCACCTCTCCCGCCACTCCATCAGCAAACAAATTGAACAATCATGGCAACATCACTTATCCCTGTCTTAGCCCCACTCTCAATGGTAACCACTCGCTCACTTCATTTCCTATCCTAGCACATGATTTACTGCCTATGTAGAAACTCTTCACTGCTTAAAACAACCTTCCACCAATTCCATATAACTTCATCCCATTCTACATCGCTTCCCTATCAACTCTTATCATACGTTTTCTCCAGATCCATAAATGCCACATACACCTCCTTGCCTTATGTAAATATTTCTCACATCTGCCTAACTATAAAAATCTGATTCATACATCCCCTACTTCTAAAACCACCCTGTACTTGTAAGATTACATTCTCTGTTTTATCCTAAATTCTATTAATTAGTACTCTACCATACACTTTTTCAGCCACACTCAACAAACTAATACCCCTTAAATTACAGCACTCACTCTGTTACCTTTATATAGTGGTTCAATACATGCACACACCTAGTCCACTGGTACTATTGACAACACAACATATAGGCCCCTATATTAAACAATCTCACCAACCATTCAAGTACTGTCACACCCCCTTCCTTTACCCTCTCAGTCCTCACACCATCCATTCCAGGTGCTATTCTTACTCTCATTTTATCTAGTGCTCTTTTCACTTCCTCTCTTGTAATATCTCTCTCATTCTCATCTCCCATCACTGGCACCTCAACACCTGCAACAGCAATTATATATGCCTCCCTATTATCTTCAATATTCAGTAAACTTTCAAAATATTCCACCCACCTTTTCCTTGCATCCCCTCCTTTTAACAACCTTCCATTTCCATCTTTCACTGTCTCTTCAATTCTCAAACCACCCTTCCTTACTCTCTTCACTTCTCTCCAAAACTACTACTTATTCTCTAAATATGAGCGACCTAATCCCTAACCCCACCTCCAGTCAGCCACCTTCTTTGCCTCAGCTATCTTACGTTTTACTTCCACATTTTTCTCTTCTATCTTTCATACTTCTCTACTCTATTATTCTGCAGCCATTCTTCAAATGGCGTCTTTTTCTCTTCCACTTCACTCCTTCATTCCACCATTCACTACCCTTCCTCATACTGCCTCCAACAATCCTCTTGCCACACACATTTTTTGCAATCCCAACCAAATTTTCTATCACTAACTTTCCTTTGCGTCAATAGACGTAGGATGAGATGATGATGATGAACTTCTACTCCTCCTCAAAATTACCTGTTTCTCACACTTTCAATCTGTCATATGCCACTTTCAACCTTTCTTGGTATTCACTTTTTACCTCTGGTTTTATTAACTCAACCTTCACTACCTACCTTTTATTACCCCCACTCTTTTGTGACAACTAATTTTCCTTCCACCAAAACATCAGACTTACCATTGCCATACCCCTAAGCATGTGCTCATCTTTCAATCTTCCAAACATTTTTTTAGTTATCTTATCTAACACTATGTTTAAAGAGTTTTTTTTTTTACATAAATATTCCATATGAAATAAGAGAGATAGAGGTAAAATATTTCTTAATGAAACAAACAAAAAAATACTTACTGTATTTGATTTAATGCCAGGTGTATGTTATTATATTGAGAATATTACTATATTTAATTTAAACACATACTTGAATGTGTACAGTAATCTTTTTCATTCTATTTACCTATTTAACTAATATTATTAAAAGAAAACAATAATATGAAAATAATTATATAAAAATGATGACAAGAAGGTAGATGAATTGAAGGGTTATGTTTAAAATTTAATGTAAAGAGACTGCTAATTTACATACATGTAATTAGAGAGAGAGAGAGAGAGAGAGAGAGAGAGAGAGAGAGAGAGAGAGGGGAGTGTATTTTCATCTTCCAGCCTTGGATGGTTTTGGATGCATCTTAGGTATTTATAGGGCTTATTCTTAAACTTATCTACGCTCACTCCTGTTATGTTTCGTAGATGAGCTGGCAGCGCATTAAATAGTCGCTGCATTATTGATGCTAGTGCGTTGTGGATTAATATCCTGTGCGCCTTCTGTAGTTTTTCTGGTATAGTTTTGGGCACTATTAATCTACCTTGGCTTGCTCTTTCTGATATTTTTAGCTCCATGATGTTTTCAGTAATTCCTTCGATTTGCTTCCATGCTTGTATTATCATGTAGCATTCTCTTCTCCTTTCTAGACTACAATTTTAAAAATTGCAGTCTTTCCCAGTAGTCAAAGTCCTTAACTTCTTCTATTCTAGCAGTAAAGGACCTTTGTACACTCTGTATTTGTGCAATATCCTTTTGATAGTGTGGGTACCATATCACATTGCAGTACTTGAGTGTACTACGTACATAAGTTTTGTAAAGCATAATCATGTGTTTAGCTTTTCTTGTTTTAAAGTGTCTGAATAGCATTCCCATTTTTTACTTTACACTTAGTCAACAGTGTTGCTATTTGGTCGTTGCATAACATATTCCTGTTTAACATTACACCAAGGTCTTTAATTGCTTCATTGTTTGTGATTGTCTCGTTATTAGGTCCCTTGTATGCATATACCATTCCTTCTCTGTTTCCTTAATTTTTTTATTCAAAATTATTGGAGTTAAATACCATCCTATTTACCTCCACCCATTCATATATTTTGTTTAGATCTCTTTGTAATGAGTTCCTAGCTTCATCACCAGTAATTTCTCTATTTATTCTTGTGTCATTGACAAAACTTCTCACTACAGAGTCTTTAACATTATAGTCTATGTCTGAGATCATAATAACAAACGGCAGTGCAGCTAATACTGTACCCTGTGGCACATCAGACATTACCTGAGCTTCATCTGATTTCTTGTCATTTGCAACCACTATCTGTTTTCTGTTTTGCAGGAATTCATTTACTCATTTTCCTATCTTTCCCATAATATTATTCATCCTCATTTTTTTTATATAATATATTGTGATCTACCTTGTCAAAGGCTTTTGCAAAATTTAGATAGATCATATCTGTGACTTTTTCATTTATCATATTTTTGTATATGTTTTCATAGTGTGCTATCAGTTGGGTTTGTGTACGAGAGAGAGAGAGAGAGAGAGAGAGAGAGAGAGAGAGAGAGAGAGAGAGAGAGAGAGAGAGTGTGTGTGTGTGTGTGTGTGTGTGTGTGTGTGTGTGTGTCACATATTTTACTGCTAGAACTTTATAAATGTTAGTAATGTTTTACAGTAATTTTTTTTATTGTATTATTTACTTGTGGTAGGGTAATTATTCATGTATCCATTGAAAAAGAATTACTAATAGTGTATTTACAATTTTATACTGTACTGTATATGAAATTTTAAGACATGGCATTTGATATTCGTCAGCTGAGACCTCAGACTGACTAGCTTAAGCAGACATTGTTCCTCTTTCCCACCATTATCCTTACATTATGGGGTCAGTTGTCTGACGCACCATCTCCATTGCCTTCTATGAAAGTCATCCTCTTTTATCAAACCTCTTCTCTCCATATCATCGTTCACCTTATCTCACCATCTAATTTCTGCCTCCCTTTTGATCTTTTCCCCCTAGCAGGTTCCTCTCAAGCCCTCCTCACTCCCTCACCACCATCCATCTTCAACACATGCCCATCTCAGTCCTGACACTTGTGTCAACTCTGTAATTTTTTACCATGCCTGCTATTCTTCTTATTTCATCATTTTCCAATTTTTCAAGAAGGTGATATGCCCTTAATCCACCTCAGCATTCTCATCTCTGTTCTCTCAAGCTTTACTTTTGCTTCCTCTTTTTGTCTTAGATCCCATGTTTTCGATCCATACATTAACATCGGTCTTATTACTGTGCTATGGATTTTGAGTTTTAGCTTGATTGGCACTTTATCACATACCACTCCAGCTACCTCCTTCCACTTCCCCCAGGTTGCTTGTATCCTATTCTCAACTTCATACTAACATCTTACGTTTTGACTTTTAGTAGATTCCAAGTATATAAATTGTTCCACTTGTTTTATAACTGATTATCTACTTTTTTTTTACATAGCTATCCTGTCCCTACCTTCCTTACTGCTCACCATAGCTTCAGTCTTATCGACATTTACTCCCAAACCACCCCTCTCCAATGTCTCTTGCCACTCATGCTCTCACTTTCGTCAGGTATGGGAAACATTTTAACCCAATATGTTCCATCACTATACAAACCCTTGCTATTTATAGGGGATATTATTTTCAACGTAGCTGAAGGATGAGCCGTAAGATTGTAGTGAGGGATAACTACCCCAACCACTAGTTAGCGGGAGGGGTGGGGGTAGCAGGCTACCCCTCTCACTTACACACCTAGGCTGAGCACCCACTTTGCTTTTGGCTCAGGTACAGTGTGGATGTTGCCGCTCTTTCCCGCCATAAACTGACTTGGCATTTGATTGTTACAATTAATTCTTTAATTTTCTTTCTCTTTTCATTATGTGTTTTCTGCTCTCCGGCCTCATGCATACCTGCTCTGGACCTGAGGGCTGTTCCTGCGGTACCTTTATGTCCACCCTTGAGACGGACACCCCCCATCTGTGTCCGTCTTGCCGAGGCTAGCGTTGTGACTGGAACAACACTTGTCCTGAATGTTGGAAGTGGTTTGTCTTCTAGTGGGAGCGGTTTGGTTGTAGGAAAAAGAAGTCTATGCAAGATTATTCTTCCTCGGGGTCTTCCTTGAGTTGAAGAATTCTTGGAATTCTTCTTTAATCCCCCGATCTTTTCCCAAAGCTGCTCTTTGACTGATCTTCTCTGGGGAACGACCGAGTAGCAGCACAGCCCCATTAACCCCAAGTCAACCTCTAGGATCAAGGGACGGTACCGTTTCCCCTAGCAAAACGGTTTCATCCCTTCCCCCAGAGAGCGCCTGATCTTTCTCTGATCTTATACAGATGTGGCCATCGCTGGGAGTAGATGGTTCCCTGTCGAAGGAATTTCTGTCAGAACTCCTTTAGTTGGGGGCTGAAAGGAAGCGGACTCAGACCACAACACAAACTTTTGGTCCCCTGCTGTGGCTAACGCCAAAGATTGCGCTTCCCCTCCTACTGAGTCGGGGAAGAGCAAAGTCCGAGACAGTGTCCTCCTTTGGGAGGCCATCCTTCTCGTTCACAAGAAATCTTCTATAAACCAACGAGTGACATCTCTGATTTTGTCAGAGCAGGCTTCCTCTTCGGAGGGACCTGCTAGACAATCCTCTTCGGGTGGAGGAGTTTTTAACTCTTCGTCACTCTGGGCATGCTCCCCCCCCCCCATGCTAAGGAGAGGCTTGTTCGATCCTTTGCACCGACTCCCTGTGTCTTCGGGCTCTTGTTTTGTTGAACCTTGGAGCTCTCGTGACCCTGAGCCTTTGGGCTATGGTTACGCTGAGCCTTCCCACTCTCGTGACCCGGGCCTTTGGGCTCTTGTCACACTGAGCTTCCGGGCTCTCGTGACCCCGAGCCTTTAGGCTTTCATTGCACTGAGTCTTCAGACTCGGTGACTTCGTGACCGCAAGCCTTCAGGCTCTTTTCACATTGAGCCTTTGGGCTCTCGTGATCCTGAGTCTTTGGGTTCTCCTCACGCGAAGCTTTCGGGCTCTCGTTACGTTGATCGTACAGGCTCTCGTAGTTTGACAGCTGCTTGCTCTGCGGCAGTGTCGCGTGATTTTTCAGGAGCTTGTTACTCTACAGTTGTCTATGCTCCAGCTCTCCGCTATGCGTCGGCTAGGCGGGTTTCGCCCACATCTTGTCACCCGTCTTTGGACGAGACATCATTACCTCACCATCAGGTGAGGAGTGATCATCTCTACAGAAAGACCCTCACTCTAGGCGAGACGAAGACCAGTCTCACCAGTCATGTGAGTTTGACACTCCACTTCTCCGGTGCTCCCCCGTTGAGGGGGTGAGGTGGCTGTAAATTCAGCAAAAATTAGTTATCACCATTTTCCTACAGCTTTGGGTCCCAACTGTTGCTAGACATAAGATGAAAGAAATCCGAAGCATTTTAGTATTATTATTATTATTATTATTATTATTATTATTATTATTATTATTATTATTATTACTTGCTAAGCTACAACCCTAGTTGGAAAAGCAGGATGCTATAAGGCCAGGGGCTCCAACAGGGAAAATAGCTCAGTGAGGAAAGGAAACAAGGAAAAATAAAATATTTTAAGAAGAGCAACAATATTAAAAATCACTTTATAAACTATAAAAACTTTAACAAAACAAGTGGAAGAGAAATAAGATGTAAGATAGAACAGTGTGCTCGAGTGTACCCTCAAGCAAGAGAACTCTAACCCACGACAGTGGAAGACCATGGTACAGAGGCTAAGGCACTACCCAAGATTAGAGAATAATGGTTTGATTTTGGAGTGTCCTTCTCCTAGAAGAGCTGCTTACCACAGCTAAAGAGTCTCTTCTACCCTCACAAAGAGGAAAGTGGACACTGAACAATTGCAGTGCAGTAAGAAGAATTGTTTGGTAATCTCAGTTTTGTCAGGTGTATGAGGACAGAGGAGAATATGTAACGAATAGGCCAACTATTCGGTGTGTGAATATGTAGGCAAAGGGAAAATGAACCGTAACTAGAGAAAAGGATCCAATGTAGTACTGTCTGGTCAGTCAAAAGACCCCATAACTCTATAGTGGTAGTATCTCAACGGGTGGCTGATGCCCTGCCAGCCTACTACCTATAGGGGAAAATGGAAATTTTGTGTGTGCATATGATACTGTACTGTCAAATTCCTGTCACTCAGGTATCAACTGACACTGTCATTTCCTACTTATTTGCTTTGATAATAAAGTTTTCTTTTTGCGCTATTGTACGACATTTTCACGATGGCCGAAAATAGGTTAGTGTGTAAATGAACTCTTGAATCGATCAATAATTTGGTATTAGATTTGTGTACTCTGTACTTCTTTCATCGAATGAGATACATGTTAGATCTGTGCCCATGAATTATATCAGTGGTTACTTTTGTATCAATTTTTTTTTTTTTGTATTCTTACTTAGTCTGCATGTTAATCATGCCTAAGAGGAAGTCTTCAGCTAAGCAATTTTTTTGTGTTAAAAAAAAAAAAACAAGAGCTTATAAGGAGAAAAGAAGACGGAAACTTCAGGATATCGGATCACCACATTCTCCACCAGTGCACGTGAGAGAAGCATGGCCTAGTATAGCTAACATGCAATTTTCAGTGCCATTGTCTTCGTTTTACAAAACTCCAAATATTATTAGTGAAACGGTAGGTTTGTTTGATGAAAGTGATCACAATTTTGCATTAGTGCTATCTGATGATGAAAAAACAAATCCTGTTCTACGCGTCGAAGAAACTGAAATATTTGATGTGATGTCACATGATGCAACAATTTTTTACTTGGGTTCTGAACTTCGAGCTAAACTCTTGGAAGAATATATTCGTGAAAAAGAAAATATATTCTTGTGTGCCAAATGATGACAGTGCAATCCTTCTTGTAATAGCATGGAAATTAAAATAATTGGTTTCCTAACTGATTTGCGGTGATTATTACAAGACAGCAAAACTAGATCGTCGTCGGCGCCCACTCGTGTCCGAGTATTGGGTTCTGTCGTTAGCCATCAGTCTCCTATCTGTGGGGTGGGTGCTTATGCCTGATGTGGCTGTTAAGTCCTAGTCTGTGGTGGAAGAGTCGCGGACAGTGTTCACAAGGGAGGGTAGGTGGTGGGCGGGGCTGTTCTAATCGCTCTCTCCTTCTTCTCCTCCTAGCCTCCTCATTTTGTCTCCTCCTCTCCTCGAAGTCCACGGTGCCATGGTGTACTGTACTCCTCCAGGTTTTCCTGTCCCTGGCTGTTTCTTCCCATGAGGAAGGATCGATGTCAGTTAGAGCCAGGGTGCGCTTTAGTTGATCTTTATAGCGCATTTTTGGGGCTCCTCGTGGTCTGGTGCCCTGGGTCAGTTCTCCGTAGAATATTTTCTTTGGGAGCCTAGATGGATCCATCCTATGCACGTGTCCTATCCAGCGGAGGTGGTGGTGGATGATGGTGGCCTCCACGCTGGTCAGCGAGGCACGTTCTAAGACTTCAATGTTGGTGGTGTGGCTCTCCCAGGGGATTTTCAAGATCTGCCTCAGTTTCATTTGTTGGAAGCGTTTTAGGTTTTTAATATCGTTTTTATATAGCGTCCATGTTTCACATGCATACAGGAGCGTGGAGAGGACTACTGCCCTGAACACCATTATTTTGGTGGTCATTGTCAGTGCGTGGTTGTTAAATACGCGGCAGTTGAGTCGGCCAAAGGCGGAGTGGGCTGCCCTGATCCTGTTCTCCACGTCCTTTTTGCTTGTGGGAGTTGATATTAGGATGCTCCCTAGGTAGGAGAACTAGTCCACCTGTTCTAACGGTTGGTCATTCACTGTGGTATTGAAGTTGGGGAGCATCAGTCCTGGTGGATGTTGGACGAGGGTCTTGGTTTTGTCTGAGTTGACTTGCATCCCAAAACGTTCGTAGGCAGAGTTGTATGCATCAGCTAACGACTGCAGGTCCTCTGCCGTCTGACCTGGGGTGGCATTGTCATCAGCATACTGCAGTTCTCGCACTGCACACAAGGTGGTCTTGGTTCTGGCGCGGAGTCTAGCAAGGTTGAAAGCGCCTCCATCCATTCGGAAACGTAGGTCGACTGAGGGTGTGTCTGGGGGAATCTCGTTGAGCATTGCTGCGGTGTATAGCGAGAAACACGTCGGGGCCAGAACACAGCCCTGCTTCAGGCCGCCGTTGATGGGGAATGGGTCTGAAAGAGAGTTCTGGTGGCAGACTCTCCCAACCATTCCGTCATGGAGGGCACGCACCAGCTTGACAAAATCGGGTGGGCAGCCATATCTTTTGAGGACAGCCCACATGGCTGGTCGAGGTACTTTGTCGAAGGCCTTTTTCAAATCCCAGAAGATGAACATTATGGGCTGTTGTTGTTCGAGGCTCTTCTCTTGTAGTTGTCGCGCACAGAAGATCATGTCTATGGTCCCGCGGGAAGGTCGAAAGCCGCACTGGGACTCTGGCAGGACGTCTTCTGCGAGAATAAGGAAGCGGTCAAGGAGAATCCGAGCAAAAATCTTACTCGCGATACTTAGTAGTGATATTCCCCGGTAGTTGTTACAGTTCTCCCTGTCTCCCTTCTTGAAGATGGTAGTGATGTTTGCATCGCGGAAGTCACTGGGGGTGGTTTTGGTCTCCCATATTTTCAGTATAAGGAGCATCAAACGGTTCCTCAAGCCGGGGCCACCGTGAGTGATGAGCTCCAACGGGATGTTGTCTGGCCCTGGGGCTTTGCCGGGCTTCATGCGCTGCAGGGCCTTGTTGAAGTCATGGATGGAGGGTGGTAGTGCCATCCAGTGACGGACGGGATGCTGCGGGGTCATTCGCAGGAGATCGTCTGGGGTGTCTGCTTGGTCATTGAGGAGGTTCTCAAAGTGAGACCTCCACCTGGCCAGGATGCCCTCGCTGTCGGTGATGGTCGTGGCCCCATCCGCGTCCTTCAGGCTGCCCACTGATGACCGTGTGGGACCGAATATTTCCTTTGTTGCTGCATAGAATCTGCGCAGGTCACGTTGGTCAGCGAAACTCTGTATTTCTGCAGCTTTTCTTTGCCACCAGATGTTCTGGGCTTCACGGATACCTCTCTGGCAACCAGCTTCAGCCACCTTGTGAGCACATTTGTTAGCTGCTGTTGGTTGGTTTTCCAAAGTCAGGCGTGCTTGTCGTTTGGTTTCAATGAGAAGAGAGATGGTAGCATCATTCTCATCAAACCAATCCTGCCGTTTCTTGGTGGTGTAGCCTAGTGTTTCCTCCGCGGCACGGGCCATGGCGTCTCTGAGGGTGGTCCAGTGGTGCTCAACAGTGGCCTGACCCACAGGGTCTGCGAGGTATTGTTCGCAGGCCTCCTTGTAGTTCTGTGCCACCTGTGGGTTGCGGAGCTTACTACAATCAAAGCGTTGGTGTGGTACGCTGTCAGGTGCCCTTCTGGGTGGTCGTAGGGTCGTCACGGAGAGTCGGGAGATGAGGAGTCTGTGGTCCGTCCAGCAGTCGTCCGCTCCGGGCATGGATCGGGTGATGCGGACATCTCCTCGATCTCTGGCTCTGGTCAGGACGTAGTCCATGGTGTGCCAGTGAAAACTAGATACTATATAAGAAAAAGAAATTTAGATGTTGACCTAAAATTTAAATGTGTGTGTGATTTCCATGAAAACATTCATAGCTCGGCAGTAAAATCAATTGCAAATTTGAAAACCGACTAAATTGGTATATCAACTGCTTCATTGATTTATCAAAATATTTTGAATTGTGGGGGTTGGCCTCAATGACAGTAAAGCAATAGCCTTTGGTGCTGCAACTCTTGTAAACAGCACTTATCAACAATATAAACGTTAAGTTGAAACTTGCTGATAATTAATATAATGAAATGATGAGCGCAGTGGATGAAATAGTTTTTCAACATCATGAAGATATGGAATTTAAATCTGATGATAATGGTATTTTGGATATTGAAGTGATTTCTGATGGTACCTGGATGAAGAGGGGATATTAATCTGATTGGCATTGGTATAGTCACAGAAGAATATAATGTACAGGGTATATGCTTGATACTAAAATTTATTCAAAGAACTGCCATGATTGCAATACTATGAATTCTAAACTCCAGAAGAAAACAACAATGAATGAAGAATGTGAGGCTAAATTAGAACACAAACTTTCCTGAAAATGAAAGCAGAATTATGAAGAATATTCCGGAAAGATGGAAGTGGATGCAGCTGTTGAACTATGGAAAAGATCTCTGGACAGAAAATTTAGGAATTGTGTTTTATGTTGGAGATGGAGATTCAAAAGGGTATAAAGCAGTACTGGGTATGAACGAAGGAACAGGACCATATGGCGCTCGGTTATCCAGTGCTGAAGGAGGAGTGTATTAATCGCCTTCAAACGAGACTCATGTTTATTTTGGAGGAACTGATTAAAAATTGTGTAAAAAAAAAAAAAAAAGTGATAATAAAAAATGGTATTGAACAAATTAACTTGGTACACTTGGTGGCCTAAACAAACTGAGTGATGAAAATATTTGGAAGATAAGTGGATATTTTGGATGTGCCATTAGAAAAGGTGCCAAAAATGAAGATGACCCAATAGGTGAAATGGAAAAACAAATAATGACCATATTTAACTATATTACAAGTAAAGATATCGAGTATGACCCCATACTTTGCCCAGAAGGTGATCGAAGCAACTGCTTTTACCAGCAGTACATTGCAAGAAATGTAGAACCTAGAAGACATTATAGAATGAAAGTAAAATGGAGACAATGATGAAGAAACTAAACTTGTTCATCAGTGTTTTGAGAAAATGACAAAACAAACTATTGATGGATTGCATGAAGGCCCACACCCAAAATGTGAATGAATCTTTTAATTTTAAAGTATGGTCTAAGTGCCCAAAAGTAAGGCTGCATGGAAAGGATACTGCAACCTGTTCCTACCAGTATGTAGCAATTGAGCATAACGTTGGATACACTGCTGGCACACACTGGCCATTTATGACTGACATTACAGGAGTAATAAAAACTCTCCAGGTGACAGAAAAGAGGAGAAAAGGAAAGTCCATCCCTACACCAGCAAAGAAGAAAAGAGTTGAAGGAAAAGAAGATTACAAGTTGGGGGCATTTTAGAAACCAAACCTGGCGACATAAGTAGCTGGGACGCTATGATAACCCACTCCAAGAAAAGAATATTTTTTTATTTTATATCTTGAATATAAGGATCAAGTAAGGAAATAATATCTCTTTTCATAAGAGAGGGGACCAGGAGCCCGGTAAACCTCAAAGTCAGTGCTATCACCACAAGTAAGTAAAAAAAAAAAATTAAACACTTATGTCAAAATAAAAAAAAATTTCTATTCAAATGCTATCTCATTTTTTATTCATGGACCGATTTTGAAAATTCATAAAGCATTATAATCTTTTAAAGAATACCAGAACCTCTTTTTAAAAACCTTTCATTTTGCAAAATGAAAGGTTTTGAATATCCCAGATAATTCATTTTTTTGTTTCAGTTAGATGTTTGTATGATTTTTTTCTAAATTTTATATTACAAAAAACCTAATCTAATAAACCGATGCACTATATTATGAGCTTCATGCCAGTATTTAGATATAAATCTCTTAGAGATGAGGGCAGCTTTTGTTGGCCTCCAAGCGTTCCAGTAGTTCCTGGCAGGGCACTCCATGGTCTTGATGAGCGACAATACCACGGTAGAAGCAAGGGGGTACCTTTTTACAGCCCCTGTGCCATCTAACAGTAGAGATGCTCAGATGGGCAGAAGACAAATCGATGAGATTACTTGTCCCCAGTTGGAAGTTAGACCTCCTCCTTAAAACGTGGTTCGAGTCCTTCAGTCTCTGAAGGGAGCTCCCTATGGACCATGACGTCAGGCAACAGATCGCCACCTTATTCTGAAGATGATGTTCCTACTTGCTTTGGCTTTGGCCGTGAGAGTCTGTGAACTGCATGGTCTATCATATGACATCTCCCATTCAAGGGGATGGGGAGAGGCAATTCTCTGCTTCGTCCCTTAGTTTTTTGCTAAGACTCGAAATCCAGGGGTAGCGAATCCTAGATACGGACCCTTTGGATTTGGGAGTCTTCGTTCGGTAACCAAAGACACAGACAAACTGGTATTTTGCCCCGTGAGGAGTCTGAGGTGTTACTTTAAAAAAAAAAAAAAACAGTTCGCCCCCGTATGTCTGCACTCTTGTCAGCATGGGGAAGGTTAAGAGGAGGGTCACAAAGAACACCATCTTGTCATGGAATTGCAGGGTCATAGACCTGGCAGTTAATGGTAACCTTCCTCCCCCACCATGACCTAGAAATCAGGACGTCGGGTGCATTGCAATGTCCCTGGCATTCAAAAAGAATTACTCTGTGGCGCAGGTATTGCAAATGGGCGCATGGAAGTGTCAGAGGACCTTCACCACCCACTACCAGCAAGACTTAACCCATAAAAGCTTGGAAACATTTGCCATTGGTCCTGTGGTAGCTGTACAGCAAGTGGTCTAAACACCTCAAGCTCCTTGATGTTCAAGTGGCAGAGGGTTGAGGGCTGACGTTAGCCGGGTTAGTCTGGGGTGAATGAGTTAGAATGGCTGGCTTCTGTCTTTCCTTCAGTTTCCCCTCCCTTGAGCGAATCAGCACCATGGTACTCGGCACAGATGAACTCACCTCTCTGCAGATAAGATTCATTTCCTTGTGTAACCTTGTTTAGAAATAATACTTGTTGGGTCCCTAATACCTCTAGCAAAGGGGTATCGGGTAAAGTCATTACTCTCAGATTCTTGGGAGTAGGGAGGAAAAGAGATTGGAAGGTTTTGATAGACTTTTACCTTCACATTCCTATTCATTGGTAATCAATGTAACTTACAGGTCTAAGGTTTACCAATTCTTGAAGTATTCACCAAGATGATGGCTTTCACATTGAAATGGCTAAAGTTACTGTTTGTACCTCAGGTTATTGAAGAAGTTAGGAGTTCTGGTCAGTATGAAAAAGTCATTTTTGTTTACTTCTCAAATGATTTTATATTAGTGGATAATGATGCACAGTTTCTTTTCAGGGTTTTCCATCAGGAAAGAGGATTAAGTCCTTTATT
>NC_090751.1:32381361-32386361 GCF_036898095.1 Palaemon carinicauda
AGTCAAGGCCGATTTGCAAGTAGAAATCGTGTTGGCTGCCAAGCCCTGTCCGTGAAGGTGAATAAAGAAGGACATGCAAAAATCAATGGTGATTTCCGTCGGATTTTTGCCTTGACGAATGAGACCGATTTTCTCCAGGATGATTCGTATTGCCGTCGTGTGGATTCGGTCTTGTATTCCTCGAGGAAGTCTAGACTTTTCTTCGAGATCCCAAACCTTTTCTTCGCGGCTAGGGAGAGAAAATCATGAGATGAAGGTCCTTGATTTTCGATGATGAAGCGAAGACAGTCGACTTCTGTACTTGCTGGGAGAGTACTGGGCCCGGGAGAGGGATCAGCGTGGGCTGCAGCTCTAGGACCAGGGGGTACCAATTGCTCCGGGGCCACTTGGGAGCCACTAGGGCCGCTGTCCCTTTGAAGGTTCTCAGCTTGGAGAGGACTTTCAGCAGAAGGTTGGTGGGAGGGAACAGGTGAATCTTGGACCATATGTTCCAGTCCAGTGACATGGCGTCCACTGCTTCTGCCTTGGGGTCCTCGGACGGGGCTACATATCGAGGAAGTTGATTATTGTCGCTCGTTGCGAAGAGATCGGTCTGAAGTTCTGGGACTTGGTGAGAGATGAAGGAGAATGATCTTGCGTCTAGAGACCATTCCGACTCTATCGGACTTGTCCGGGATAGAGCGTCCGCCGTCATGTTGCGGGATCCTTGTAGGTGAACTGCAGACAGGTGCCATTTCTTCTTCTCTGCCAGACGGAAGATTGTCAGAAGCACCTGATTTATCTGGGGCGATCTTGAGCCTTGGCGATTGAGACATCGAACTACCACCAAGTTGTCTAGGGATAGACGAATATGGATCGAGGGAGGCGGGGAGAGTTTCTTCAGCGTTAGAAGGACCGCTATGGCCTCCAAGATGTTAATGTGAAACGTCTTGAATAGGGGAGACCATGTGCCTTGAGCCTATTTTTGGTGGGAGTGACCTCCCCAACCCTCCAGCGAAGCATCCGTGTGGATGTTGAGTGATGGAGGTGGGTGTTGAAGAGGAATGGACCTTTTCAGGGCCTTTGCTTCCGACCACGGCTTGAGAAGCAGCCGAAGTCTGTTTGGGAGCCGTCTCTTGAGGTCTCTTCGAGCGATGGATGCGGAACGTCTCCAGACTCCCGCGGCATCCTTTAGCTGTGCACGTAGCACTGGGTATGTCACCGAGGCGAACTGTAGAGAGCCTAGAACTCGTTCCTGCTGACGTCTTGAGATCCGTTTGGATTTCAGCAGTCGCTTGATAGACCCTGCTATTTCCTTCCTTTTCTTCTGGGGGATGGAAAGGCGGTGTGACTGAAGGTTCCACTGGATTCCAAGCCATTGGAACCTTTGAGCTGGAGAGAGGCGAGATTTCTTCGCGTTTATCTTGAATCCCAGGTGTTCTAGGAACTGGGTGACTTTGTTGCAGGATTTTAAACAATCCTCGGGCGATGGAGCCCAGGCTAGCCAGTCGTCGAGGTAGGCCATCACCTGGACGTCTCGGAGGCGCAGCTGTTGAACGATGGCATCTGCCAGCTTCGTGAAGATCCGAGGGGCCACGTTGAGGCCGAAGAGCATGGCCCTGAAGGCGTAGCTTTTCCTTTGGAGTCGAAATCCTAGGTAGGAGGAAGCGTGGTGGTTCATTGGAACGTACCAATAGGCATCCGCCAGGTCTATGGAGACCGTGTAGGAACCCTGAGGCAGAGGGGTCCTTATCTGATGAAGAGTCAGCATCTTGAACTTGTTGTTCGCTATGAACTTGTTGAGGGGGGATAAGTCTAGAATGACTCTGAGCTTGTCGGAGTCCTTCTTGGGGACGCAAAACAGTCTCCCTTGGAACCTGGTTGACTTTACCCTCCTAATCACCTTCTTGTTCAAGAGATCTAGGACATAGTCTTCCAGAAGGGGGGGGGGGATTGTTGGAAGAATTGCTGGAAGGTTGGGGGTGGTTGAGTCCAACTCCAGCCTAGACCCTTGTTGACGATGCTGTGTGCCCAGGGATCGAAGGTCCGACGATCCTGGAATTGGCGGAGTCTTCCTCCCACCGGAAGCACTTCATTGCTTCTGGTGTCCCGAGGATTTACCACCTCGGCTGCTAGCTCCCTTTCCTCCTCTGCCTCTGGAGGGACGGCGAGATGCGTCTCTGCCTGCACCTCTGCTTGAGCCTCTACCTTTGGGACGAAAGGTAGTCGTCTGTTGCTCAAAGGCAGGGGTGAAAACCCGGTGATTGGGACAAGACCGGTTGGGTGACCAGCTGAAAGGTCTGTTGTGGCTGAGCAGCCACTTGGGGAGTAGCGGGTCCCGGAAACTGCCGTCTCTGTTGACGTTGCTGGGGTTTCGGCTTGGAGGATCTCCTCTTAGGTTGAGGGCCATCGTCTTGAGAGGATTTCCTCTTCTTTGACATGCCCCACTTGTGAAGAAGGTTCCTGTTCTCCGTGGCTGTCTTGTCGGTAATCTCTTTCACCAGATCAGAGGGAAAGAGGTGCTTACCCCAGATGTTGGAGGAAATCAGCCTCCGGGGTTCGTGTCTCACTGTGGCACTTGAGAACACGAATTCACGACAGGCTCTCCGAGCCTTCCTGAAGCTGTATAAGTCCTTGACTACAGTCGCCAGATGCGTCTTGGCGAGCACCATGTAGTGGTCGGGGACTCTAGTGTCACCGGCCATGACGTCAAGCTGGACCTGGAGGGACATGGATGCGGCAAGCCTTTCTTTCGTATCTTGTTCCCAACGAAGGAGATGGTCATTCAGTTTCGGGAGGTCTTCGTTAAACTGACGTCCAGCAACGTCAGGATCTAGTTTTCCCACCATGAAGGTATGTTGGACATCCTTCCAGTGTCAAGCATCGGGGGGAGTGACCAGGGAGAAGGGTCTGCACTCCTCCAGTGCAGGGCAAGATTTCCCTTCTTCCACTGCCCTGTGTACTGCTGCGAAGGCCTTTTCCATGAAGGGGAGGATCGCATCATCAGGTGTGACGTAGGTAGGGTGCTTCTTGCTCAACGCCGGAAGCTTTGAGCAGGTAAAACCCCTACTTTTAAGGGTGTTGGCCATCATAGCCTGGGTCTTCGGGAGATCGAACACTATCACCTCCTTAGGTTCGGTCTCTTCTTTAGAGGCAGGTTCGGATCGAAGCCGGACGTAACAGTCCGGGTAATCCTCAAAACTTGGGAAGAACTCCACTTCTTCCAGGACAACCGAGCCGACCTTCTCACTGATGAAGATCCTGCCCGTTGCGATCGGCATATGCTCGTCATACCTCCAGATATTGGCGTGCGAGCATGCAGGGAGGTCCTTAACCGAAAGCCCTTTCGGCTCCTTGGAACTTCCCATGGTCCTGATGTATTCGTGTGTCTCACGGAGTTTCTTGTCCATGATGGCTTCGAGCATCCGAAACATCTCCTGGGCGCTGGTTGGGATGGGGTCCGGGGTGGCGGAGGTAGACGGGAGTGATACTTCCGTCGGTGTAGGAGTTGGGGTGGTGGTGGAAGGCGGAGCGACCTCTTGCTCCGACCCAGCGTATTCCACTTGGTCCTACTCATAGTCCAATTCTTCGGCCATGTGGTACCTCTCCGTTGTCTCCGACACTTCCGTCATACGCTCCGCGTTGTCGGTATCCAGGCGACACTCGTGCATGGACTGAGCCATGACAACATCGGGTTCCACTGTGATCTGGACGGTGGGGATCTGATCCTTGGGGACCACAGAGTCTGGGGATGCCTTTGGGAACAGTAAGGCCCTCAAGTCTTCGGTGGCAAGGTACGGTCCAGTGGCGTTCTTCTGGAAGCCACGCACCCATTTGCGTAGCTTCTCTCGAGAAGCGTCCCTAACCTCCACTGAGGGAGGGTTATTGAACGCCTCGACCAGGCGTTCCTGGCAGACTGTACAGTTCAGTGGGTCCCAGAACTTCAGATCACCTTTTTTGTTTGCACAAGGGCGTGAGTCCTACACGCCGTGTGCCCATAAAAGTGCGGGCGCTTCACTCCACAGAAGCCATGGTCGCACTTCACGTACTCCTCCTGTAAGAGAAAGAGGACGTGAGTATGGGGCAGTCATAAGGATGACTTCTATTTTAAGATTAAGTATTAAATGATTAATCTTTAACCTAATATTAAGTGGTAGAAACACTGTGACGTTCAGAGAGTGGGCGGAAAAGAAGGAGATAGACACATCCTCCGTGTAACCCGCCCGGCCGGTTACCGTAACCTTATCCGTAGGCAATTTGTTGTGACCGAGGACACAGGGCAGAATTCAACATAGCATGCCGTGAAGGCAGTGGGAATTCTAGTGGGGATTGCCAAGGATATAGAACTGGGACTGAGGCCACTCAGACCCTAGGATTGGGAACGTAGAAGATCCCATAGGGTAACGGTTTCCAGTAACCGGCCGTGCTAAGATACACGTAGCATGCTGGAAATCTGTGATATGCAAGAAGACAGTATGGTTACTAATGGAACGGTAAGGCAATACCTATCCATTATGTAATCAAACCATCTGGTTGCGATGTAGGGCTATCAACATCAGATGATAACTAGTAGAAGGGGGTGCAAGTCGCCTTGACGCCTCCGGAAGGCTCCGGCAGACCGCCGGCACGCCGGAGGCCGCTCCAGCAGAGTTTCTGGCATTAGGGAAGACAATATAGAAGTCAAGTAATACCAGGGTGGCGGCCGTCGGCACAGCGGCGGCACGCCGGCAGGGAGCGGCGGCTCCAGCAGCCGGAGGTTGCCGGCTTGGTGACAGGAACAAGGATGGTTATAGCAGAACCGGACTGCCGGCACTCCGGGGGCCAGCCGGTGGAAGGACGACTGAAGATATGAGGAAAGAGGGAAGGCCATCGGCTAGGCGCCGGCGGCAGGCGGAAGTCCCCCGGCACACGGAGGACTGGCGGCCCAGAGGGCAAAGGATAAGTCACCAAGGTAGGAGGTGGGTATCACCGACAGTGGAGGCGGCAAGGGACCGGCACCAGGATAGTGAAAGAGACAGAAG
>NC_090751.1:32391361-32472656 GCF_036898095.1 Palaemon carinicauda
GTATCAGAATTGATGATAGTACGTTTAATATTATAAACGATTTATTGATGTGGTTACTGTTAATATAGCTAGCACTATTATTAGGTACGTTAGTTTATGAGTCATTAATTGGGGTCGTTTTATACCTTGAGTTATGCTTAGCTCCGCCTTGAGTTATGCTTGGCTCCGCCTTGAGTTATGCTCCGCTATAATGGATACTCATTGGGTGAGAACTAGTTATCGTTCCAGAGCAGATTTTTGGAGTGCAACGGTGAAATCCGGCACTCGGACTCCGGCTGAAGCCTTTTACACACGAACCTTTGTCATGTTTGATCACAATTACACCGTTAAGGCCCCCGTTTTCATTGTATCTCCGGCTTCACTGGAGATAACTCATTCATTGAGGTTAATGTTATCGTACCGGAGACGGTCACGATATCACGATGACGGGCCTTTGCTACCGGACCTCCGGTAAAAACAGAGATCAAGCAGGAGTCCAGAACCGGAGTTAACAGTGTGATACCAATGAAGTTTAGAGATTCATGCTACGTGGTTACTGGTTTCTATTATAATTTCTTAATTTATTAAGGTGTTAGCTACTACCATACTCACACATAATTAAGATTTAAGTGTTTCTGATTCATAAGTCAATGACAAGAATCTCAAGGAACATCCAGACTTATGTCTTCTTTCTTTTTACAGAAAGTCCGCTGCACTGCCAGGGGCTGCTCCGCTGCCTTTACTGATCCCATGGGCCATGATCTATGCCGGGCCCATGCCCATTGCGCCATATCCTTCTCTCGGGAACCGGGACAAGCCCCCTATACGATATGGTTTCCGGAGTCATGCATGCTCTGCTATGAGCTGTCAGCCCTACTCCTGAGCGAGGAGGTAAGTTGGTTCTAGTGTCCCTGTTAATATCCTTTGCGAAGAATTAATTGCTCTTTATATATTGACTTCAGTTTTGGCTTCATCATTAATTCCCTCTCTCCTCTTTCAGGCTGATGATGAATCTCTCAGGGAGGCGAGAGCTACTCTCCGGCCTTGGGTGTCAGGGTTTGGGAGGAATGCGCCGGCTGGCGCACTCTATCTCCTTGATGGAGACATGGCTTCTCGCCTATTCCCAGGCTCTACTACTGCAGCATTTCCACCGGAGACAGCGGCCCGTTAATTGAAGTGGTTAGAGCAATCATTCTAACTGAGGAAGAGGTTTTAGTGACGGAGGCCGAGCCCTACCTAGGTCTGGACGAGGAACCCATGGATAAGCAGGTAGGTGGTGTTGAGTTGGTGGACCCCCTTTCAACCCACACTCCTTCCTCTACTACTTCCTTTCACGGCTTTGATAAACCTACGGCTTCTCCTCGAGGTCCCTCCGTTCCTGTACGACCCCAGGTGAAGCCACTACGTACCTTTAAGCCTTCAGCTTTGCCATTATCAGTGTCACCGGTTGCGGGACCCTCAAAGGATCCTGATGTTCATATTACTATACCTAAAACCGTGACTCCTAAGAAGTCAAAGTCCACTAAGTCCAGGGCTTCGTTAGAGGATCAGGCTCGGGAGCCCCCTTTATCCACCGCCATGGTCAGGGATATTGTGAAAGAACAGATACAACAATATCTTCAACAGTCTAGGGCAGACCGAGGAGCTATGATGGAGCTCAAAGATATGGTGGCAAGTCTCATCCGTTCCGGAACTCAGATGCCCCCTCCTTCAGCCCCGGACGCATCGAAGTTACCTCCCTTCGAGAAAAACAACCCTTGGAGGTTTGCCTTACATGCTCCATATATTGATGGTGCCATAACTCTAGAGGGCATAGGCACCCGTCCTCTAGAGGACTTAGAATTTTACCCTCCGGGACTAGAATTCCCATTCAGCGGCTTCGTCCGATTGAAAGAACATGCCTTGGTTAGGTTAGACAAGGTACCGAAGGAAACGGTAATATTCCCTAAAGAGCAGGCCCAAGCTTTCTGGGCCAGGACGTTGTCAGACTGGGGGTGCACTAATTCCAAGCTCACCTCACACAAAGGAGCCTACACCATATTTACAGCTTCTCCAGTTATTACCTTGCCTATTACAGATAAAGTGGCAGCTCTTACTTTTCAGGCTATCAAAGAAGGTTCTGCCATGCCGGCTCTTAAAGAGACCGATCCCACCTCCATGCTCATTCCGAGTACCGTTACTATCTGGGATGATGCCCCCGCTACTTTCACAGTAGGGAAGTTAGACCCAGACTGTGCCTCTAATCTGTTCTCCGAGAAGCTTCCTAAATTACCAGATATTCTTCTCAAGACTGAGTTTGAGGCACGGAATAGGTTGGCTAGGTCTCTCCACTCCATTACCTCCGTGGAGTCCCTAACCTCACTTTATCCGACCGAGACCATGTTCCGGGTATTCACAAAGAACCTGTCTCTGTCCTTCCAAATCGACTTACACGAGTTGTGTCCTTTGCAAAGATGATGATGATAACACAACATTTATTTTCATGCCCAAAGTAAGGGATATTAAGGAAAAAGGATACATTAGTATAAATGTTGGAAAATCCTAGTAGAAACCTGGTGTAATACATTAAACTAAAAGATTTTAAAAATATCACAAGAGGTTGCCAAAACTGATTAAAATGTAAAATACAAACTTGTCACTGTATACAGTAAGGTAGAAAGTGATCATATTAAAACTTGAGATTTTCATTAACATTATTATTTGTTTTTACAGGAAAAAGTTCAATTACAGAAGGTTACTAATATAAGCTAAGAAGCTTTGCACCTAGCCTTTAGTTGATAAAGTGCCAGCAAACATGTTTTACAAAGGGAGAAGTTAGGAAACAAGAACTTAACAAAATGTGTAAAGCTTAAACCATCCTTTAGTTGCAAAGTAAACTACAGATGAATAATAGGCCCATATGAAAAATGGAATTCCTAAACAAACTGTATAACTTATGACAGTAATGTTAGGGTATTTGGAATTTGGGATTATCATACCGAGAAATTTTGGGGGTTTTGACCACAAGTCTAAGAGCCTCCCATCTGGTTACACAAGGCATGCAATCTACGACAACAGAGTGAAATGCTAGAAATCTTTTTTTAAATAGGCTGTCAGTTCATTCAACATGAGTAAATATTTGAATAATTTTCTCATTAATTTTTAAGTGAACACAGGAAGGTATAGTAATGATTATTAATATGGATGGTGAGAGAATAGAAACATTATTCATATAAGTATTTTGGGGTAAATACAACAGCCAACACAAGGATGAGAGAAAATGTGGGTCAAAGAACAGTTGAAACAAGAAGGTAGCTGAGTGTGAGTGTGTGCACAAGATTGGAGAGAGACTTAGATGGTCTGTGGAAGCTGGTGTGTTTAATATGAAGAGATTGTTATGCCTTCATTGAAAAATGTAAGGATCTCAAATAAGCTGAGAATGGAAGTAAAAAAGTACAAGCTGTTGATATGCATTGCTTGCCAATTATGTGTATCATGAAAATAAAGGGGTAAGAAACTTTAACATCGCCTACACAGAAGTGTAGGAAGGCTTATGTAGGTAAAAAATCTGTAATAATCGATAGAAGGAAGTACTATTTGCTTGTGAAAAGTATGTACAATGAGAGAAGGTAAGTTATAAAGTGTTGGAAGGATGGTAAGGAAGAGTTAAAGGAAAGAAAGGGATTCAATATCCAGGAAGTTCAACCTTGCATGCAAAATAGAGGTATATACTGTAGTAGTGTGTGTATAGGGTATTCAAAGCAAAGTAATAGTACTTCTGCTCGAGTTTCATTTGTGATTTAGCTTTTAGTGTGAGTGATGACTGAATGGTAATACCTAAAGTGCACTGTTTTGTGTGGCAGTGACCAATGTCTTATTTTTCCCAGAAGCCACCCCATGTTAGATGAGACACTCTGATGCTGAAAAAGATTATACTGTATATCATTGAGGATTTATATATTTTCTTTCCAGTTGTGCCTGTTTTACCACCTCTTCCTTCAGGTAATTATTCCATAGAGGAGAACATTACTCCTTACTTGGTCAATCAAACTTTAACATTTGTTTGCCCAGAAGGCCAGTTAACAAAAACAGGCAACAACAAGACCTCCATTACTGCTACTACAACAGGATGGACTACACTAGACCCAGAATTTTTTTGCATGGATGGTAAGTAACAAGTTTTATTTTTTTTGTCTTTAACTTTTAATATTCATTACAAAACATCAGAAAATGTCCATGAGACTGAGAATTTCCCTGATGTAATATTACCATATTATGTAGTGTTAAAAGTTTATTATTAGGCTGACTTATATCATTCTATAATTAAATCTAATTACTGAATTTTGCCTTTTTAAATTTTGCAGAGCTCTCCCAGAGGGTTTTGTTATAGATGTAGGCCCTATGTAATGTACACCTTTTTTAAATATAAAACTTACCTGCTGATTATATAAGAATGGCTAAAGTCCCTAGACGCCCGGCAGAAAACTCAAAACCTCGCGGCTATCGCAGATATGCAAGGTGTGCACTAGCGCCCTCGCGGTATTCAGGTTGAACTGTACCAAACCCTTCAGATCTTCTCTGCCGCCATTGCTGGCTGGAACTATTGGAAATTCTCTCGAAACTTACTCTGTTTTAGACGGTTATTTGGTGATGTACTCCGTTTTTTGAGTTAGGGCTTTCACATAATTGTTTTCCTTTCCATTTATTCTCGAAATTCTTTTATTTTGGGGTTAATTTATGTAATTTAACCTTTGTTTATGTTTTTGGTTTCTCTCTTACCAATTCAATATGTCCGACTCCTCCCCTGTAATTCGGAAGTCTGCTAAAGGTTGTCGTACTTGGCTTCCTAAGGCTTCTGTGGACTTTCATAGTATTTGTATTAAATGTAGGGAAAAATCTTGTTCTTTTGGGGATCGGTGTGATGAATGCATTTTGTTAACCGATAGCGAGTGGGTAACATATGAACGTTACATTAAAAGATTAGAGAGGGACAGGGTTAGGCACAGTTCGTCTCGTTCTGTTGATTTGTCCTTACCTAAATGTCATTGATCCTATTCCTTCCCCCGTAGTGGTAGATCAACAACCGAAAGAACCTTCTATGAAGGATATGTTAACTGTGATTCAGGCTCTCGGTGAAAGAGTCGAATCTTTAGCTGCAGACAAAAATTAGATCCTGTCAGAGATCAATGTGCTGAAAAGTGGTCGCACGGGCGACCAACCAAATGTGAAAAGTGTTTCAAATGTGTTTAGTGTTGTGGAGGGTGCGTCTGCACGATCCTGTCGTTCACCCAGCCTACGACCTCTTTCAAGCTCCCGAACCCATGGGAGAAGTAATGTCGGATGGCAAAAGGGAACGAGAGGCTTCATCAATTGTGCAGACGTCCCCTTGAGCGTTCCTGCTGTCGTAACACAGGTTGCTCACCCTCATCATAGAAAAGATGAGGTTGGTGCGTTGTCACCTTCCTCGGATGAAGGTTCGTATAGCGAGACCTGGCGTCACGCTTTCATATCGCTTAAAAGGAAGTCTCACGCGGTCGTTCAGCGACACAAATTGCCTCCGCGTCGACGAGGCTGTAGTACCTGGGATACGCCTGAGCGTTTTCATTCGCCTGACGGTTGCACGCCTGCGAAACGCTCTGACAGAGGTCCTGTTGTAGACGTCGATGTGATACAGTCTGATTCAGAACTGATGCCTGTTTCTGATGTGACGGTTCATGCACCGCCGCTTCCATCAGACTGGCTTTCGTCGCCCGAAATTGGGAAGCGATTTGATAGCGAGGTAGAAGGCAATTTCTCATTAGAAAAGGAGTCTAATGTATCGCATAGCAGCGATCCTAAGTGGTCTATGCTTTTGGGTATGAAACAGCAGCTCTCGTCGTTGATGCGGTCTTATCAACCTGCGGTTAGCAGTGCGGTTGGGCATCAGTCTTCGGACCCGTTGTCGCACAGGCGGCCTGTTGTCTCTGGCACTGACGCGTTATCGCCTAGGCGATCTCTCAACCGCAGTGTTCAACAGCAGGATGAGGT
This sequence comes from Palaemon carinicauda, assembly GCF_036898095.1. NCBI lineage: Eukaryota > Metazoa > Arthropoda > Malacostraca > Decapoda > Palaemonidae > Palaemon > Palaemon carinicauda. Next base: position 32,397,347 of record NC_090751.1, read on the forward strand.
GGATGAGTCACGTCAGGGAGCTGTTGCTAAACAAAAATCAACCTCTGAACGTTTTTCTTCCAAAAGCGTTGACGTTCATCTAGGACTGGATGGTAATGAACGCGATGCGGAACGGCAGCGGCAGCAAGTGGACGCAACGCGTCACCATGACGGCTCTCGGCAGTCTTCTCATGATGCGACGGAGCGTCAGCATCAACAGCAAGCAAACGCTAGGCATCCATGCGACAGCTCACGTCAGTTGTCTCATGACGGCATAGAGTGTCAGCATCAGCGTCAACAGCAAGGGGACGCTAGGCGTCCACGCGACGGCTCACGTCAGTTGACCCTTGACGCCGAGCGTTAGTCCATTCGTGGCGTCACACATCAGTCAACCTCGACCACCCCATTTCAGTTGGATGCTGTTTCCCAAACTGAATGCGATTTTAAATGGAAAACTTTTGATCGCCCGATAGATGTTGAACATCGCAAACGTTCTCATTTTGACACTGACTCCTCGGTTCAGGCTGCAGCAACAGCTGCACTGCCAGAAGAAGAACCAGAGGAGGTTTCTGACCTGGACGAACCGTTGGAAGCTATTTCGGAAGAGGAAGAAGAGAAACTTCCTCAACATTCAGTGGATCTCAAAAAATGAATGTTGATTTTCACGGGACTCTTTCCAGACCACTTTGCTCCTGTGGCTCCACGTTCTCCCTCATCGGAATTTACCTTGGGGAAGGCTACTAAAGTGCCTCTTTTTACCTTGGGGAAGGCTACTAAAGTGCCTCTTTTTACTAAGATGGTGCTCTCACACTCTTCTAAAAGAGCCTTGAAACTGATGGGAACTTGGATGGAATCAAAGAGGACTCTTGGCAAAACAGGCTTTGCCTTTCCTCCCGCAAGATTGGCTTCCAAATCCAGCATTTGGTATGAGACAGGGGAAGTTCTGGGCTTGGGAGTTCCTGCCTCTGCCCAGGGAGATTTCTCGAGCCTTGTGGACTCCTCTTGTCGTCTGGCCTTGAGGAAAACGAAAGTGTGGTGGTCTATGACAGAGTTTGATCATCTACTTAAAGGCATGTTCAGGGCCTTTGAAGTTTTTAAGTATTTAGATTGGTCTTTGGGAGCCCTAGGGAAAAAGGTCTCTGAAATGAAAGGCGCAGACACTAGCAGTCTCATTCATTTGATGTCCTGTATGGACAATGGAGTTAGGGATGGCTCTAACGAGTTGGCTGCTCTTTTCACGGCTGGAGTGATTAAGAAGAGGGCCACTGTGTGTTCCTTACTCTCAGCGGGAGTTTCCCCTTACAAGAGATCGGAATTGCTATTCTCTCCACTGTCCTCTACTTTATTCCCACAAGAGTTGGTAGGGGAAACTGCCACTGCTCTAACCCAAAAGGCTACGCATGATCTAGTGGCTAATACGGCCAGGAAAGTTCTGCCTTCTTTTTTGTCCCATAAACCAAAAGAAGGTACTTCTGGGGTACGACCCTCTCAGCCCTTTCGTGGTAAGCCTACCGGAAGGGGTTCCTTCAGGTCCGACAGGAGGAAACCTAAGAAGAGAGGAACCAAGACTGGCCGAGGTAGAGTCTGACTGCCCTATCCTTCAGACAGCAGTAGGTGCCAGGCTGAATTACTTCTGGAAGGCCTGGGAGAAGAATGAAGCGGACCCTTGGTCCGTCCTAGTGTTGAATGAGGGATACAAGATCCCATTCTTATCAAATCCTCCACTAGTCACAGATCAGGTGGATCTTTCGCCTAGATACAGGGAGGGGCCAAAGAGGCAGGCCATGCTGCTTCAGATGTCTCTGTTACTGGAGAAGCGAGCGATAGAGAGGGTACAGGATTTAACATCACCGGGGTTTTACAACTGGCTATTCTTGGTACCCAAGAGTTCCGGAGAATGGAGAGCAGTTCTGGACATAAGTGTTCTCAATGGCTATGTCCAGAACATTAAGTTTACCATGGAAACACAGAAGAGGGTTCTGGAAGCGGTAAGGCGATTGGATGGTCTCATTAGATCTCCAAGACGCCTACTTCCATATTCCAATACACCCCAGCTGCAGGCGTTATCTGAATTTTATGTATGGAAACAAGGTCTTCCAGTTCAGAGCCTTATGTTTCGGTCTCAGCACAGCTCCTCTGTTGTTCACCAAAATCATGCTAAATGTTGTAAGCATGCTGCATTCAAGGAGAATCAGGGCCTCCCTGTACCTGGACGATTGGCTTATAAAAGCCACCTCAGCCGATTGCTGTTTGAAGGACCTGAGAGTGACATTGGAATTGACGAAGGAACTAGGACTCCTAGTGAGTTAGAAGAAATCACAGCTGACTCCATCCCAGAAGATTCTTTATTTGGGGATGGAGATTCAGAGTCAGAGCTTTCAGGCTTTTCTATCGCCTGTAAGGATCCAAACAGCACTCATAAAACTTCGAGCTTTTATAAAGAAGGACGTCAGTTCAGTGAGGGAATGGATGAGCCTTCTGGGGACTCTCTCATCATTGGAGAAGTTTGTGTCTCTGGGGAGGTTACATTTATGCCCCCTTCAGTTTCACCTCAATTGGCATTGGAAGAAAGGGGACAGTCTTGACAGGGAAAGCATTCCCATCATGACTTCCATAAAAACACATCTTCATTGGTGGAACAACGAACACAGACTGCAGGAAGGCCTGTCGTTGAATCAGAAGAGCCCAGACCTCGTGTTGTTTTCCGACGCCTCAAACTCAGGATGGGGAGCGACATTAAAGAAGAAGGAGCTCTCGGGCCTGTGGACGGTAGAGCAAAAAACTCTCCACATAAACCAAAAGGAGCTTTGGCAGTACATCTGGCCCTCAAAGGCTTCGAGGAGCAGATCCTGGGCAAAGTGGTCCAAATCAATGCGGACAGCACCACAGCTCTAGCCTATATAGTGAAGCAAGGCGGAACCCACTCATGATCTCTGTAGGAGATAGCGAGACCTTTTCTTGTATGGGCAAAGGAAAGGAAAGTGACATTATTGACTCGTTTTATTCGGACAGACTCAGCAGGAGAGATCAGGTTCTCCCCACGGAATGGATGTTGCACCCAGAGGTCTGCAAGAGTCTGGCAGTTATGGGGTCGTCCTCTCGTAGATCTTTTTGCAACCGCAAAGACGAAGAGACTGGAGTGCTACTGCTCACCGGTACTGGATCCCGAGGCCATGCACATAGACGCTTTCCTAACGAATTGGTCACACATGGAGGTGTATGCATTCCCACCGTTCAAGATTCTATACAAGGTGATGCAGAAGTTCGTGTCGCACGAAGGAACCAGGATGACTCTAATAGCTCCGATCTGGCCATCTAGAAGCTGGTTTCCAGAGGTACTGGAATGGATGGTAGATGCCCCGAGAAGCCTTCCCTTAAGACCAGATCTTCTCAGACAACCTCACTTGGCACGAAACCATCTAAACCTCCGAGCTCTACATCTGACTGCCTTCAGACTATCGAAAAACTCGCTAGATCTAGAGGCTTTTCGAAGAAGGCAGCCAAGGCTATACCGAGAGCAAGGAGGTCTTCTACCATCAAGGTGTATCAGTCCAAGTGGGAATTAATCAGAGAATGGTGTAGAGCTAATTCGGTTTCTTCATCCAGTACCTCTAGACCTACCTCAGAAATAAGCATAACTTCTCGTCCTCTACAATCAAAGGTTACAGAAGTATGTTAGCGACGGTCTTTAGACACAGGAACTTGGACCTTTCCAACAATAAGGACTTGCAGGATTTGTTCAAGTCTTTTGATACCTCAAAGAAGAGACAACCAGAATCGCTTGTCTGGAACCTGGACGTGGTTCTTAAATATCTCATGAGTGACAGAATTGAACCTTTACACTCAGCCTCTTTTAAGGATCTAACCTTGCATACTCTGTTTCTGGTTAGCTTAGCCACTGCTAAAAGGGTTAGTGAAGTTCACGCCTTAAGCAGGAACATTGGTTTCCGAGATGGGAAAGCCATTTGTTCCTTACAGTTGGGATTTATGGCCAAGAATGAAAAGCCTTCCCGTCCTTGGCCGAAGTCTTTTGAGATTCCTAACCTCTATGATGTGGTGGGGGAGGAGGTGGAGAAAGTGCTCTGCCCTGTAAGAGCATTAAGATTCTATTTGAACAGAACTAAGAGTTTTAGAGGCGACTCAGACGCTCTATGGTGTGCAGTTAGAAAACCTTCACTGCCCATATCAAAGAACGTCTTATCCTTTTTCATAAGGCTCTTAATTAGAGAGGCTCACACCCAGTGTGATGAGGTAGACCAGAGGCTTCTCAAGGTGAAGACGCATGAAGTCAGAGCGGTAGCGACTTCAGTGGATTTTAAACAGAACCGTTCTCTGCAAAGTTTGATGGATACAACTTTCTGGAGAAGTAAGTCTGTATTCGCATCCCATTATTTAAAACATGTTCAGACTCTCTATGAGGACTGTTATACGTTGGGTCCATTCGTAGCGGCGAATGCGATAGTAGGTGAATGATCTACCACTACATTCCCTTTTTTCCTAAAACCCTTTTCTATCTCTTGGAACTTGTAAAGTTATGGTTGTATGTGGAGATTGGTCGTCAATCTTCCGCAATCTATTGTTTGGTCAGGTGGTCAATTTGTTCCTAGAGTGTGCTCGGAACAAGGGTATTAGTTGAGGTCCTGTCATGTTACAGGTTATAGCACCATTTGACAGCTGCTAGAGATCATTAGCCCCCTGGGTGGACCACTGGATCTCCTAAGGATAACAGGCAAAATGAGGCAGAGCATCATTGCAGTCAGCTTCCTTATCAGATGAGAACCTCCTAAGTTGTTTATGTAACTCTTAAGTGAATTTCCAATTATGTTGCTGTCTCTGACCCACCACCAAAGGTGTCAATCAGCCATTCTTATATAACCAGGGGGTAAGTTTTATATTTAAAAATTATACTTTCATTATAAAATAAATTTTTGAATATACTTACCCGCTGGTTATAGTTTATAAGTTAAAAACCCACCCGCCTCCTCTCTAGAGACCATGGGGCATGGAAGATCTGAAGGGTTTGGTATAGTTCTTCCTGAATACCACGAGGGCACTAGTGTACAGCTGGCATATCTGCGATAGACGCAAGATTTTGAATTTTCTGCCGGGCGTCTAGGGACTTTAGCCATTCTTATATAACCAGCGGGTAAGTAATTTATATTCAAAAATTTATTTTATTATGAAAATATCATATTTATATACAGTAAAACTTTCTTACCTTTGTTTTGGCAGCCATGATTCACTTAGAGTTGAACATTTGTTACCAATTTGGAAAAAATACATAAAAATTGGAGTAGAATTAAATGTATCTGATGTTATCCTTTTATGATATATATATATATATAAGATTTCTTTAGGATAATGTAGAACTCATCACTTCACATATATTTTAATGGGGATTAGCAATCTGTGAATTATTTGGTTTAGTTAATGCCTATTCTTTTTCTTTTTTCAGTCTTAGGCTAGTTAAAAATGTATGCTTCTTGTAACATGGGCTTTATCTTTAAAAATTTAAAAGGTTAGTATGATTATGGGATATATGGAGACAATTGTATTTAAAGGTTAGTTTCAATCATTAATTACAAAAATAATTTTATTCTATTTTTATTTTGTTTGGGTTCTCATTATAGTATGTGCCAAAGACCCTAGCATTCCTGGCATAGCTTCCAATATCTCATCATCATGGGATGAACTGGACAAGACAGTTGGGGCTGTGGTAAGTTAATCAATACTTTGTCGTCTTGCCTCTTTTTTTTTTTTTTTTTTTTTTTATATGCAAACTTTTCTGGATATGATACTGTGTGATTTTATTATTAGAATATTTTTGCTTTGATGATAGAAAAATTCACTGATCATAGAAATGGTATTACTGATCTCCGTCTTGAAATATCATTTCTGGGCTCCGACCCGTGCCGCCCAGTGAAATGCTCCTTTTACATCATTTATAAGGTAAAAACTGCTATGAGTTTACCAGAGAAAAATTTGTATAGGAATGCTAGGTTGAACCCAGCTCGCTCACCTTAATAAGGTGTCGGTATAATACTGGGGCGCGTGAATAAATCACAACCAGAGGCCTCGCACCATTTAGATATCTCCTGTCAATATCCCCGAACAGCAATGTGCCATTCAACATCCTACTACTACTAGCGATCCCACGCCAGTGACGTCACTCCTTTTCATAGCACGCGCTATCAACACTTATTTTGCCTCGGTGTGTGAATTTCGCTGGTTTTACCTGGATTTACCTCAAGATGTCGGACTCTACCGTCACTCCATCTAAGTTGAGTACCAGATCTATGAGTTTTGAGATTTTGGAAGGGGTCTTGCCCCTTTTTTGCTTATATTATGACAGTTTTATATTTCACGACCCCGCGTGGGTCTTTCATGGCGCTCGGCTTCCTCCTACCTCTCTCTCTCTCGTCGTTCTTAACGCTATACAATGAGTCCTCCATACTGATTGTTTCTCGTAATGAACTTTCTGGGTATCCACGGTTCACACACCTTATTATTTTATTATATTGATGTCCTGTTATTACGATAACAGTTATTACGAAATACGTTAGCGTATTCTTGTTAGGTTGGCATGCCTGGTCGCCTTCGGGCGTTTCTATTCCATTAATATTATTTCTTGGATTGATTTACGTTAGCACGCCACGGACATGCTTCTCATTATTAACGTCATTCGTTTTTCTTGCATTAGCTCGAGGGTCTTTCATGAGTCAGATATTAGTTTTTCATTTTGTTGGCACTTCACTGACTCTGTGTTATGTTGGTAGCCCTGCCTAACTCCCAGTGCTGTTAGGCTTGGTTTTCTCCTGTCTCATGTCCGTTCCCTCGTTTGTTTTACGATTGATGTATCGTTATTTTTATTATTATTTTATTATTTTTATCATCCAGCATGCCTTCCTATCTTATTTTACCATGTGTTATGTTTATTAAAGTGTTATTTAGTCTTTCCACGTGATCATATCAATCGTGGGTCTGGCAGGTTGGTATACCTGCTATCGCCCCACTCCTAGCCTCCCTCCCGCCCGATACCCCACCCCAGGGTTACCTTCCTCTCTCTCTCCCATATCGAGTTAGAGTCACTATGTTGCGTTATGTTCCCCTCCCGGGGCCTTTTGCTCTCTTTGTACGGGCGGTTCCCGTCGATCTGTGAGGCTTGCTATTATTTTGCATTAACGTACATTACTTACACTTTTTGTACTACTCTACCCGATCGTAGTTGTTTTCTTTCCATCGCTCGTTTGGCCAACGGTCGACGGGAAGTTTTCTGCTCAGTCCGTGGTACCTTGTCATGTTATATTATTTTATTCAGTTTTGTACGTGCTACTCCCTCTCGGTCCCGCACTTCACGGACTCATTAAAGATCCCTTCCCCCTCTATGGTGTCCCGCACCTCACGGACCTCATATAGATATATATATAAAGACTTTCATTACAGGACCCCCGGACATAGCTTTTATACATTACCATCTGGTCGAATTGTTTAGTTGAGCCTCCGGAGCCAACGTTACTCATTATTACTTGGATTAACTTTATATATTAATCACATATACTGTATATATTATATATACGATCCTAGTTCTCGACCTTCCCTTCCCTCTTATGATATGATCACGGTTACGGTCTGACTTATTCTTATTCATAATACAGTCAAAATAAAATCTTTTATCATGATATTGATATAATTTAAGCACCCCAGGCCCCCCGGGCCCCTAATTTTCTTTCCTTTAAGATGCTCATGTATCTTTTATCTTACAGACTGTACGCTGTGCGATGACGGCAGGTGCCACTGTCCTCCATCAACCCTGCAGCCATGACGTGTGTCATTCGCACGCCCACTGCTCTGTCCAAGTGGATGACTCAGCTGTTTGGCATCCGGACAATTGTGTAGTCTGCTACACAATAACCTCCACTCTAACATCTGACTCGGTGAGTGCATTTTCATTAATACAGACTTGTAGGGAGTTACGATTAATTTCGATGGTTTACATTAATCACGATTATCATTTTTAAGGCCACAGTCCTCTGGACTTCCCGCATGCCTTTCACTTCGTGTCTACGAAGTCCTTGGACTTCTCCACTTTTCTTTGGCATAAATGTCCCTCGCTAATAGTCTGTTCTCTTTCAGAGCACCCAACTTGAAAAAGACACAGCTCAGGCTACCCTCAAGATCTGGATTGGCGGGTTCGCCCGCAACGTGAAGGCCAAACAGCCTTATATCCTCTCTGAGGAATGGTGTTCCCGCCTCTACCCCCATGCTAAAACTTCAGCTGCGGTCCCCAAAGAGTTGGCGGATCCTATCATCGAGAGGATCGAATCCCTTCTTCTGGCCCCGGACCAAGAAGAGACGGACGGCACCCTAACTGAGGATGTCGCTACCCTCAACCTCAATGTGGAACCCATGTCTCTGTATGATCCCAACGCAGGTAGGGACGTAGGTGAGTCAGGTGGTTCCCGGGCTAAGATTACTCTCCCTAGCCCGGCTTTCTCTTCTATTTCACAACACTTCTTTTTTTTTAAGGTTTTCCGGGGACAACCGGGACTGATGTCAGTTCCCGGCCTGTTCCCCCCAAGGTGAAGGCTCATCGTAAGCCTTTATATAAGACCCACAAGTCTTCCAAAGACCACAAGTCTAAGAGATCATCATCTTTGAAGGCTAAATCTTCCTCCACCAGAGTCTCTCAAGACCCAATTGCTGTGCCCTCAATCTCTCACGGAGTAGTCTTCGTTCCAGCACCTGTTCCCCCCTCCCGACGGAATCATTTAACCCGGTGAATTTTTCCGAGAAGATGTTTGCTCGTTTTGAGTCGATGCTATCGTCTCATACGCAGCAATCACAAGAGAGAATAGCTTCCATGGAGAGCCTAGTTCAGGGACTCCTGCACTCGGGGCTGCCACTGCCACAACAGCAATACCCCATCCCCGACGCCTCCAAGCTTCCTCCTTTCAATAAGAATAACCCTTGGAGGTTAGCATTGCATGCCCCCTTCTTGGAGGGTATATTGTCAATTGAAGGTTTCGGTACCCGGCCTCTTATGGATTATGAATTCTACCCGCCGGGTCTTGAATTCCCCTTCCCCGGCTACGCTCGCCTCACAAAGGAGGCTCTAATTCGATTAGATAAGGTCCCAAAGAAAACTGTTATTTTTCCTAAAGAACAGGCACAGTCTGTCTTGGTCCCCGTGTTCAATGAGTGGGACTGCTTGAACACAATGATTACGGCCTACAAAAGTTCTTATACTATGTTTGTGGCCGACGACCAGACCCCTACCCCATGTGCGACCAAGATCATAGAGACGGTCTTTCAGGCTATCAAGGAAGAGAAGCCTTAACCTCAACTCAGGGAGACCGACTTAACCTCCCTTCTCTTTCCGGGAGACAATGAATGTTGGCGGAACGCCCCAGCTACCTTCTCGGTAGGTAAGTTGAGCCAGGACTGTGCCTCGACGCAGTTCAGCGAACGGCTTCCCAAACTCCCGGAGTCTCTCATTAAATTGGAATTCGAGTCGAGGTGTAGACTTAGCAGATCCCTTAATTCAGTTGCCCTTTCTGAATTGACCGTCGCCACTTACAACGAGGAGGACCTCCTTAAGGTCCTCACTAAGTCGCTTTTGCAAAACTTTATGGCTGACGCCTATGATTTTGCAAACGCCAGGACCCGTTGTCGACGACACGTCCTATCCGAAGCCATGATTAGGCACGAACCTAATAGGCTCATCAAAGCTCCAGTCTGGGGCCCGGATCTTTTCCCAGAGGACTTAGTTAACTCGGTCCTTAGCGAGGCAGCTAGAGCCAACCAAAACCTCAAGGTTAGGTGGGGACTGGTCTCAAAGAGGAAATATGAGCCTACTAGTACCCCAATTCGAAGTAGGAAGAGATTGAGGCGCTTCCAATCTTCCCAATTCATGGTTCAACCGGTCTCAGTCCAACCTGCTCCTCAAGTTCCCCAGCCTTCTACCTCAAAGGGCCACAAGAAGAACAATACGTCCTGGTCCCTCAGTCTCAGATCGCCTCGACTTCCTTCTCCCCCGCCTTTAACCCCACTTATGAGTCTCAGGGCTCTTTCCGTGGCTACCAGCGTCACGGGTTCCAGGGGTGCCTTTCGTGCCCGAGGTGGCGGAAGGGGTTACCACCGAGGCAAGTCTTCCCGCGGAAGCAGAGGAGGCAAATCATCCTCCAACCATTCAGAAACTGCAGGTAGGAGGGAGATTGTGCAAATTTCGGGACCATTGGAAGTTCAGCATCATCTCAACGGAAGAACTACGTTCCTTCACAAAAGATCTGCTACTAAAGAATGCAATCCAAAGCATACGTCGCTTAATATTTCAAGGACGCTTATTCAGCGTGCCAAAGAAAGGTTCAGACAAACGGAGAGTAATCCTGGATCTGTCTCGTTTAAATTCCTTCATTCGTTGCGACAAATTCCATATGCTTACCGTCTCGCAGGTGCGGACCTTACTTCCCCGCGGGGCCGTCACCACCTCCATCGATCTTACAGATGCCTACTATCACGTTCCAATAGCAAGGCATTTTCGTCCTTTTCTGGGCTTCAAGCTAGGCAAACAAGCCTATGCATTCAAAGTGATGCCATTCGGGCTCAACATAGCACCCAGAATCTTCACCAAACTAGCAGAGACAGTAATTAAAGAGCTTCGAACTCAGGGGATACAGGTAGTGGCCTATCTAGACGATTGGCTAATCTGGTCAGACAATGCCCAGACTTACCGCATAGCAACGAACAAAGTCCTCACCTTCCTTCGAGAACTGGGATTCCAAGTCAACCTCGAGAAATCCCGCCTGGTCCCGGAGACCAAGTTTCAATGGCTGGGACTACAATGGGACCTGTGCTCCCATACGCTGTGCCTCCCCAAAGCCAAAAGCAAGGAGATAGCGAGGAATACAAAACAATTTCTCAGGGAAAAATTGACCTCCAGAAGGAACCAAGAGAGGATCCTAGGTTCCTTACAGTTCGCCTCCGTGACAGACATCGTCCTAAGGTCCAAACTCAAGGACATAAACAGAGTGTGGCGCTCCAGAGCAACCGCAAAATGCCGAGACAGACGTGCCCGCCTTCCCCCAATCCTGAGAAAAAGTCTGCAGCCTTGGACGAAGATCAAGAATCTTTCCAAGTCGGTTCCCTTACAACATCCGGTCCCGGGACTCGTCGTTCACACACACGCCTCCTTAACAGGGTGGGGAGGTTACTCCCAACACAAGAAAGTCCAAGGGTTATGGTCACCGGTCTTCCAACAAATGCACATCAACATCCTAGAGGCCATGGCAGTCTTCCTCACTTTAAAACGTCTCGATCCAGCAAGGAATCTCCATATCAGACTGGTTCTCGACAGTGCAGTCATAGGACACTGCCTCAACAGAGGAGGCTCCAGATCAGCCCAAATAAACCACATCATGTTGAAGATTTTCTCCATGGCGGCAATGCACAAGTGGCACCTGTCAGCAGTCCATCTAGCAGGAGTCCGGAATGTGGTAGCGGACTCACTTTCCCGGACGACTCCGCTAGAGTCGGAATGGTCACTAGACAATCGATCTTTCCAGTGGATACTATCTCAAGTCCCGGGTCTCCAGGTGGATCTGTTTGCGACGGAATCCAATCGCAAACTAGATTGTTACGTAGCCCCCAACCTGGACCCTCAGGCTTATGCCACGGACTTTATGATTCTAGATTGGGATACCTGGAAGACGATTTATCTGTTTCCTCCGGTGAATCTCCTGCTGAAAGTTCTGCACAAACTCAGATCCTTCAAAGGTCAAGTGGCTCTCGTAGCCCCCAACTGGCCCAAGAGCAATTGGTTCCCCTTGTTGCTAGAACTAGGTCTCCGCCCCCGGCGGATTCTCAATCCGGTGCTAACACAGACAGTACAAACTCGCAATGTGTTCGCTTCCTCAAGGATTCTGAATGCCCTAACTTTATGGACTTCATGAAGTTCGCAGCCCAACGAGGTGCAAACATCGATCCTTTGAATACTATTTTCCTGGAATCTGACAAAACGGAATCTACTCTCCGTCAATATGACTCAGCTGTCAAGAAATTAGCTAAGTTCTTGAAAGATTCCCAAGTTGAGCAAACGACGATGAACCTAACTGTGACATTCTTCAGAACTCTCTTCGAATCAGGCCTGGCAGCCAATACAATTACTACAATAAAGTCAGCCTTGAAAAAGATCTTCCATATTGGTTTTGACATTGATCTAACGGATTCATATTTCTCATCCATTCCGAGAGCTTGTGCCAGACTAAAACCTTCAACTCGCCCTAGCGCAGTTTCCTGGTTTTTGAACGATGTTCTTAAGCTAGCCTCTGACACCCCAAATGAATCCTGTAACTATATGGCATTATTAAGAAAGTCACTTTTTCTTTTGAGCCTCGCCTCTGGCTCCAGAATCTCAGAATTGTCAGCCTTATCTAGAGACCCAGGTCATATAGAGTTTCTCTCTTCGGGTGAGGTCCTTCTCTCCCCTAACAAAGTTTTCCTGGCTAAAAAGGAGGACCCCCAAAACAGGTGGTCTCCCTGGAAGATTGTTTCACTTCCTCGGGATCCATCCCTGTGTCCAGTTACCACCCTGAAATTCTACTTAGTAGAACTTTCACTACAACCACAGGGCCCTTATTTATTAGAGAACACGGAGGAACTATTACCCTTAAGGGAATCAGGCAACAAATTCTTTATTTTATTAAACAAGCTAATCCTCAATCATTCCCACATGTCCATGATATTCGAGCTGTGGCTACCTCAATTAATTATTTCCACCATATGAAATTTGATGAGCTCTCAAAATATACCGGTTGGAAGTCCCCTAAAGTTTTCAAGCGTCACTACCTAAAACCTTTAGAAGCTCTTAGATTTGCCACAGTAGCTGCAGGGAATATAGTTCCTCCTGAAGGTACTGAGTCCTAATCACAACGTATTGCTCTGTCCTCTTTCCCTCCTGCCTGGCTTACCTGTTGTTCCTACCTGTTTTGTTTACCATACACCCTTATGGTGTATTATTTTACTATTCAATTGATCAATTTCACAAATTGTTTTGATTTCACTTGCTCTTGAAATCCCCGAGCTGATTTTATTTTGTTATGTTAAATCCTTGTTATGGATTTACTTTTGCTTGGTTCTCTCTATCATCCCCTGATGGGATTTTGTACCATGCTCATATTCATATCTATGATTGAATTTTTACCTTTGCATTTTTGATTACCAAGCTGGATTACCACTATTCCTATCTGTTGAATTCTACCTACGGGTTTCATTATTGATTGTTTACCATGTCTATTTATCACTGTCATATACATGTTGATTTATTTTTGCGGGTTTCCACATCTCTCTTTTCTGATATTAAAACTCATCAGCTATGTTATTTTTGTGTTATTCCCTCTTCAGGTAGTTAGCCATATTGGGTCCCCATTCTCTGGTACGATTTCACTGGGCGGCACGGGTCAGAGCCCAGAAAAGGGATTTTGACGTAGGAAAAATATATTTCTGGGCGAGAGACTCGTGCCGCCCAGTGAACCGACCCGTCCCTCCCTAATTGGGCCCTAATTGCTATAAGGAGTGACGTCACTGGCGTGGGATTGCTAGTAGTAGTAGGATGTTGAACGGCACCTCGCTGTTCAGGGATATTGACAGGAGATATCTAAATGGTGCGAGGCCTTTGGTCGTGATTTATTCACACGCCCCAGTATTATACCGACACCTTATTAAGGTGAGCGAGCTGGGTTCAACCTAGCATTCCTATACAAATTTTTCTCTGGTAAATTCATAGCAGTTTTTACCTTAGAAATGATGTAAAAGGGGCATTTCACTGGGCGCCACGGGTTTCTCGCCCAGAAATAGATTTTTCCTACGTCAAAATCCCTTTATTGGTTTTTTTACCTTTTATATACCAGAGTACTCATAGGCATTTGAGAGAAAGTTAGTCAAAAAGAATGTCATGCTAATGGCAGGTAGTGCATGTCATTGAAAGTTATCCAGCAAAGACTGTACTCTCTTAAAATATTTAATGACATTTCTTCTTTAGGCCATTCTTGTTATTTTTCATATCATTAAAAGGATGTTTACAAACAAATCTAATATTTTTATTTTTATTCTTTTTTTTCTCACAAGGTTGAATACACTTGCCCTGTAGATTACCTTTTCCCAGACAAAAGTGAAAACCTGAGTACTACTTGTATGGAAGATCTTGAGTGGACAAACACACATGAAGCTATTTTTATCTGCAGAGAAGGTACAGTAAACTGTTTGCCCCAAGACTATAGATATTTGTTTATTTAAATATTTCTATATTTTCACATTTTCCTACTTATATACAGTATTATGGTCTTAACATGACTGGAATGTAACTTGTAGAACCGACAATGCTAATGTTGAAGTGTGATTTAGATGAGTTACAGGAATGAGATATGACCATGTTTTTTTTTCAACTTGTGATGTACAGTCAGCACTCACATTTTTCAGGTTTATTCTTCATGATTTCACTCGTTAGTAACACAGAGAAACGTATAACCTATCAAAAAAAAAATAACACATTCTCAGGTTTGCAATAAGTACTCATGGCTGGATGATTTCAAACCAACCGCGCTCCTTTGCACCCGGCATTTTGTGTGTAATTTCCCTTGCCACGCATCACAACACCCCATCTCCTGCTCACTCAGCCTTAGTCTTGCTCTCTCCTTGTATGTCCATCACCTGCTTAGTTTCTTTGAGAGCAGAATCACGTTTTGATATGAAAAAGTGATATTCTGTATTTGCATAGTACAGTAATGCCTTACAATACAAAATTAATCACTTCTGTTGTGGTTTATGTACTGTGATTTTTTCGTAATGTGAGTTGCCTTTTACATGTAAATAGCATAATCCGTTCCAGGCCCTACTAAAACGTCACATTAGATGTTTATAATAAGGCTAAACTCCACTAAACTCAATGAAATGCAAACATTTGGATCATTCATTAATAAGCTAACTGTTAATAACCTGTAAAGTAAATGTATAATTAAAGCAGACTGTAAAACAATGCGTTAATAAATGGAAAATATAGTAACAAAAATGTGGAACCTTACCTTTGGAGTGAGGCGATGTTTGAGAGCGAAGTGGCGGGGTGGTAGAGGAGGATGACAAACGGCAGAAAACATTAACAAGTGGCCGAAAACATAACACTTAACTTTAAAAAACAGATTAATAAATGGCAGAGAACATTAACACTTAATTCTAGGAAACACATTAACAAATGGGAGAATATATTAACACTTAACTTTACGATAAACTTCAAATTAAATTTTTTTTCTTCTTTTTTTTTTTTTGCCTTTTTCTATTTTTCTAATTTTTTTTTTTTACTTTTTGTATTTTCTAAATTTAATTATTTTCTTCATCAGTGCCACATTTCTTTCTTTTTGTATCACTTTCAGCTTCCTCTTGGCTAATTAGTACCGAAGGCCTCTTTAAAAAATGTCTATCCAAAGAAGCTTTTTTCAGCCTGCTTATTAAAACGTTCCTGAAATGACTCGGACAAAGGTTATGAAAAAATACAAGAGTACAACCTGCGAACCTTTCCTGGGTGTGTCTTTGACAAAAGCTGCCATTTTATGGTAGCAAGCTAGAGCCTCCTTAAATTTTGCCGTTCTCATAGTGTCCTCCTCCTCCTCCTCCTCCTCCTCCTCCTCCTCCTCCTCCTCCTCCTCCTCCTCCTCCTCCTCCTCCTCCTCCTCCTCCTCGCCGCTTGAGAACTGTTCCTGAATGACGTTCACTTGCGTGGCCTCCAACTCCTTCAGGTCGTTCATCGTAAGTCCCTCTTGGTGCTCCTCAATAAGCTCATTAATGTGGTCCTCATCAGTTTCCATACCCATGGACGTCTCGAGTATAATGATCTCAGCAACCTCAGATTGAACAACAGGTTCAAGATCATCAACTTTTCGGCATCGAATTTGGCTTCAGCTTGGCCTACGTGGAAGCCCTCGAATTCTCATGTGGAGACTGCATCAGGGTAAAACTTTCCACGCAGAGTTCAAGGTGCGCCTGAAAACCTCCCGCCAAGCTGTATCAATGATTCTGAGGCATATCACATCAAAATGCTCCTTCCAAAATTCACGAAGGGTGAGGTTTGTGCTCTCAGTGATTTCAAAATGTGTCTTGAAATATTTTGTGTAAAGTTTCTTAAAGTTTGAAATCACTTGCTGGTCTATGGGCTGGAGTAGAGGGGTGGTGTTAGGCAGAAGATAGAGAACCTTGACGAAAGAATACTCCGTTAGGATAAAATCCTCGAAGCTAGGAGAGTAAGCAGAGGCATTGTCCAACACCAGCAGGCATTTAAGGGGAGGTGCTTCTTTTCCAAATATTTCTTCACAGTCGGGCTGAAACAAAGGTTCACCCACTCGGTGAATAAGGTTTTTGTTACCAAGGTTTGCACATTAGACTTCCACATTACCGGAAGCTTCTCCTGAAGTACTTTGTGGATTTGAAGGCTCAAGGAGTCTCCGAGTGATATACCAGCAAGGTTTTCACTTTACAATCCCCACTGACGTATGCACAGCGTGCAGGGGTAAGCCAGTCTTTCATAGGCTTATGCCTGGGTAGCTTATTTTTCTTCCGCCGTGATGTATGTCAGACAAGGCATTTTCTTCCAGAAAAGCCCAGTTTTGTCACAGTTGAAGACTTGCTGGGGACAGTAGCCTTCCTGGGCAGTACATACATACACCAAGGCACTTCCCCCAATTTTGGGGGTTAGCCGACATCAACAAATGAAACAAAAACAATAAAAGGGGACCTCTACTCTCTACGTTCCTCCCAGCCTGACAAGGGACTCAACCGAGTTCAACTGGTACTGCTAGGGTGCCACAGGCCCCCCCCCATTATCCACCACAGATGAAACTTCATAATGCTGAATCCCCTACTGCTGCTACCTCCGCGGTCATCTAAGGCATTGGAGGAAGCAGCAGGGCCTAACGGAATTGCGTCACAATCGCTCGCCATTCATTCCTATTTCTAGCATGCTCTCTTGCCTCTCTCACATCTATCCTCCTATCACCCAGAGCTTCCTTCACTCCATCCATCCACCCAAACCTTGGCCTTCCTCTTGTACTTCTCCCATCAACTCTGCATTCATCACCTTCTTTAGCAGACAGCCATTTTCCATTCTCTCAACATGGCCAAACCACCTCAACACATTCACATCCACTCTAGCTGCTAACTCATTTCTTACACCCGTTCTCACCCTCACCACTTCGTTCCTAACCCTATCTACTCGAGATACACCAGCCATACTCCTTAGACACTTCATCTCAAACACATTCAATTTCTGTCTCATAACCCACAACTCCGATCCATACATTACAGTTGGTACAATCACTTTCTCAAATAGAACTCTCTTTACATTCATGCCCAACCCTCTATTTTTTACTACTCCCTTAACTGCCCCCAACACTTTGCAACCTTCATTCACTCTCTGACGTACATCTGCTTTCACTCCACCATTTGCTGCAACAACAGACCCCAAGTACTTAAATTGATCCACCTCCTCAAGTAACTCTCCATTCAACATGACATTCAACCTTGCACCACCTTCCCTTCTCGTACATCTCATAACCTTACTCTTACCCACATTAACTCTCAACTTCCTTCTCTCACACACACTTCCAAATTCTGTCACTAATTGGCCAAGCTTCTCTTCTGTGTTTGCAACCAGTACAGTATCATCCGCAAACAACAACTGATTTACCTCCCATTCATGGTCATTCTCGTCTACCAGTTTTAATCCTCGTCCAAGCGCTCGAGCATTCACCTCTCTCACTACTCCATCAACATACAAGTTAAACAACCACGGCGACATCACACATCCCTGTCTCGGCCCCACTCTCACCGGAAACCAATCACTCACTTCATTTCATATCCTAACACATGCTTTACTACCTTTGTAGAAACTTTTCACTGCTTGCAACAACCCCCACCAACTCCATATAACCTCATCACATTCCACATTGCTTCCCTATCAACTCTATCATACGCTTTCTCCAGATCCATAAACGCAACATACACCTCCTTACCTTTTGCTAAATATTTCTCGCATATCTGCCTTACTGTAAAAATCTGATTCATACAACCCCTACCTCTTCTAAAACCACCCTGTACTTCTAAGATTGCATTCTCTGTTTTATCTCCAATTAATCATTACTCTACCATACACTTTTCCAATTACACTAAACAAACTACTGTAATACCTCTTGAATTACAACACATCTCCCTTACCCTTATATAGTGATACAATACTTGCACAAACCCAATCTACTGGTACCATTGACAACACAAAACACACATTAAACAATCTCACCAACCATTCAAGTACAGTCACACCCCCTTCCTTCAACATCTCAGCTCTCATACCATCCATACCAGACGCTTTTCCTACTCTTGTTTCATATAGTGCTCTCCTCACTTCATCTATTGTAATCTCTCATTCTCATCTCCCATCACTGGCACCTCAACACCTGCAACAGCAATTATATCTGCCTCCCTATTATCCTCAACATTCAGTAAACTTTCAAAATATTCCGCTCATCTTTTCTTTTCCTCCTCTCCTTTAAACAACCTTCCATTTCCATCTTTCACTGTCTCTTCAATTCTTGAGCCAGCCTTCCTTACTCTCTTCACTTCTTTCCAAAACTACTACTTATTCTCTTCGTATGAATGACCCAATCACTAACCCCACCTCAGGTCAGCTGCCCTCTTTTCCTCATGTACCTTGCGCTTTACTTCCAAATTTTTCTCTCTGTATTTTTCATACTTCTTTATACTATTACTCTGTAGCTTCAAAAGCCCTCTTTTTCTCTTCCACTTTTAACTTCACTCCTTCATTCCACCATTCACTGCCCTTATGCTGCCTCCAACAACCTCTTTGCCACACACATCACTTGAAATCCCAACAAAAATTTCTTTTACTAACTTCCACTCCTCTTCTAAATTACCAGTTTCTCTTACTTTCACTTCGTCATATGTCATTTCCAACCTTTCCTGATATTTACTTTTTACCCCCGGTTTTATTAGCTCTTCAACCCTCACTAGCTCCCTTTTACATCCACCTACTCTATTCCCCCACTCTTTTGCTACAACTAATTTTCCTTCCACCAAAAAATGATCAGACATACCGTTAGCCATACCCCTAAACACGTGCACGTCTTTCAATCTTCCTAACATTCTTTTAGTTATCAAAACATAATCCATTAATGCCCTTTCTACTACTCTTCCATTTGCCACTCTTACCCATGTATACTTATTTTTATCTTTCTTTTTGAAAAAGCTAATACTTATCACCATCTCTTGCTCAACACACATATCTACCAGTCTCTCACCACTCTCATTTTCACCTGGTACGCCATACTTCCCAATGACACCTTCTACCTCTCCAGCGCCTACTCTAGCATTTAAGTCACCCATGACAACTACTTAATTCCTTCTACCCAGTCCTTCTACACACCTAGTTAATTCATTCCAAAACTCATTCCGCTCTTCTTCACTTTTCTCACTACCTGGCCCATACGCACTGACAAACACCCAACATTCCCTACCCAACCTAACCCTTAACCACATTAACCTAGATGATATCTCCTTCCATTCCACTACTTTACCTGTCATCCATTCACTCGGCAATAAAGCCACACCCTCTCTCGCTCTTCCCCTTTTAATCCCAGACACTCTACCAGACATTTCACCAAACATCACTTCACCCTTTCCTTTTATTTTTGTCTCACACAAGGCCAATACATCCATCCTTCTATTCCTAAACATACTTCCAATTTCACATCTTTTACTCTCTATCGTACTACATCCACGCACATTCAAACACCCCAAAACTAGAGTGCGGGGAGCAGTCACTCTCCCCCCAGCTCCATCTCTCTGTCGATGTCTCACAGGATGTAGATGCAGGAAAGGGGGTTCCCAGCCCCCTCGTCCTGTCCCTTTTAGTCGCCTCTTATGACACGCAGGGATAACGTTTGCACTATTTAAATTGTTTTTATGCCCCCGTGGCCACAGGGGGCAGTAAACTTGTTAAATGTCTTAACAAAGGCTCCACCCACTTTCGTGTCCGAGCTTGCAGCCTCCTCATGACGCACCACTGAATGAACGCCGAACCGTCTCTTAAATTTTTTACACTAACCCCGAGAAACCTTTAACTCTGGGGGTACCTGCTTTGATGTCCCTTCTCCTGTGTCATTTTTGGCCTAAGCACACACGAGATCACCAAAAATGGCTCTGGCCTTCTGGCAGATTATCGTGTCGGTGATAGTGTCTCCAACGATTTCCTTGTCCTTAATCTTTACAAGCAGCAGTCTCTCCATCTAATTGTGGACGTGGCTCCTCTTGCTGGAGGAAACAGTCATTCCTTAGTTTAGACTGTGTCACTGCATTGATGGTTTCCTTTGGTTTTTGGATGGTTCCTATCATAGATGGATTTTGGCGATCACACTTAACCGTATGCCAGCCTCGTACTTTTTAATTATCTCAATCTTCATCTTCATCGATAGCATCCTCTTCATCTTCCCCTGCACATCAGCAACAATCTTTGGTCCCATGGTTAACACAGTAACGTAATATCATCATAGGATACACAAAGTTAATGCGTATGACAGGTGGAAATCTACGAAGTACGATTGGGCCCCTCTCCTGTAATATTTTCATGTGTATGTGGGTACAAGAATGCTCAAATACTGTATGTATACAGTATATATATATGCTTTATATATAGTATATGTACTTTATATTAGACCGTATCGCTTTTGAAACTTGTCGAACCAGCCTTTGTTGGCTGTAAAGCCTCGTCCTAGAGGCGGCGAATCACTCGTCGTAGTGCTAGTACGCTGTGGTTCATTAGCAACATCTATATTGGCTTCTTCTTTGTCATCGTCATTGAGCAAGGTTTGATCAAAGAGAGACTTGGCCTTTGTTCTGATCCTATTAGTATCCACACTTACATTTTTTGTCCTACAATCTACAATCCACAAGGCTTATGCAGATTCCATCTTAACAGTTCGCGTATTACGTGGCGTTACCACACGTTTCGCTTCTTTGTTAAACAATATTGTCACAGTTCTGCGGATGTTCACTTCATCTTTCTTTATATAGCGCACAGTAGATTCGTTGATGCTATAATAGCGTGTCACCGTGGCATAACTTCTACCTTCCTTCAACATATCTAAAAGTTTTACCTTTTTACTGGCGCTACAGGAACTACAAACGCGAGACACTTGTGAGAGTACAGTACAGCGTGAAAGAGAGACTGGTGAAGCAGCGGGATACACCAAGGGAAGATGCTGGGAAAGGATGCGATGATGCGTAGCCAATCAGCTCGTGGGATACATCCACTCGTGCTCTGATTTGTCGACCTCACACCGGTAACCAACCACATACCTTGTCTGACTTCCAGTGGGTATAAGAGCAAGCTGCTTTTCTTGTCTGGCACCCCGAGAAGCAGTTTCTTTTGCTCATCAAGATGAAACATGGCTGCTTTCCGCAATAAGGCAGTATTTTTTAATTTTTATTTTTTGACAAAAAAAAACCCGTGGCGAGGGATCACTGTATTTCCATTGACTACAGATGGAGCCCCAGCCATGGTTGGTTGAGAGAGGGGACTACTGTAGTTGCAAGACTAAAAGAAGATAATCCCAACATGATAACTTACCACTGCATAATCCACCAATCAGTACTGTGTGCCAGTCTAGGAGATGAATATAGTGAAGTCATGGAGACTATTATGAAGCTAGTAAACTTCCTTCGATCAACGTCGGCATATCAACATCATCTACTACGAACTTTTCTTACCGAGGTCAATGCAAGCTATGACAATTTACTTGTGCACAACCATGTGAGATAGTTAAGTAAGGGAAGAGTTTTTGAGCGATTTGGGGCAATTAAGGAGGAGTTTTATAGTCCTCGAGGATCCAAAAAAGTAGGAAGGCAAAAGGGATTTTCTAAATTTCTGAAAGATAATGAGAAAATGGAAAGTGTTGGATTTTTGGCAGACATAATGTCACATCTGAATTATCTTAATGTCAAACTGCAAGGGGAACAAAACCCATCATCAACTTGATTTCTACAATTTGAGCATTCCAGAAAAAAATTGGAACTTTTCAAAAACAATATTTAGAGCCAACTTTTCCATTTTCCCAAACTTTTTGAGCAACATAAAATGAATAATATTAAATACAGTATGTCCAATTTATTGAGAAGCTGATCAATAATATCAAGGTACGAGTTGAGGACTTTGTTCATGGAAAACAGTTGTTGCCGTTCATTCTAGGGACAGATATCACAGAATTTTCAGTAGAGGCAAAACACACCTGCAAATGGTAGATGCTCCAAAAATCCAATTGTAACTTATTGACTGTCAAGAGAATGTAGAGATGAAACAAGTACACTCTGTGATTGTGCACCAGAAACCTTTTGGTCAAAAGGAAGGATCCGCTGCTTATTTTCCTACTCTTCACAGATTAGCAGTGCAAATTTTCAGCATGTTTGGCTCCACTTACTGCTGCGAGTTTGCTTTCTTGACAGTGAACTTCGTGAAGAACAAGTTCCGCTCCTGTATGACAAGTGAACACTTCCACCACTGTCTTTAACTTGCTATTACTCCATTAGTACCAAGGTTATGGGAACTGACAAGAAGCAAGAAGTGCAATTTCTCTCGCTTAAAGACTTGCTGTGGTGTCTTTTTCACTTGAACATTCTTCATTTTATTTTCTGAAGAAAAGTTCATATCCTGTTATAATTTCATACCATGTTCTCAGATTGGTTGTTTTATTTTGATGATTTCATGTAATAAAAATTTCCGGACCTATGCATACATTGGAACTTGCCTAACTGGACTTTTGCTCATAATAGGTGAGTAGCGCTGGTATACATATTGTACAATACAGTACAGGTATTGCAACAATGTATAGTATTGTTTATTAACTACACCGAATGTAAATACTACTTTACTCTACAAAATGTATACGGTGAGTTGTCAAACAGTGCGCGTTGTCCTGTACAAAACAATACAGTACTAACTAAGCTGTACTTTAGGGATAATACTGTACACATATTACAGTAATATACACCACAGTATTAGTATTGTACATATAATACAGTAATATACTCTACAGTATCAGTAAGTGTTATATAATATAGGAACAAGTGTTTTGTTGTTATAAACTTCCTGGTGACTAGAGTTACGTATTGTACTGTACTATACCACAGCCTTACCATGTAGAATATGTATTATACATGCGCATGTACTGTACTGTAGCCTTATCATGTATAGTATGTATTACACGTACCGTATATTTACCATGTACGATACAGTACAAGTGTGCACATGCACTCTACACTTACTGAAATGTATTCATTCATTAATACCGTACATTACATCTACTGTAATAGTGAAAATTTGACTTGAGATACGATCAAATTGACAAAGGAGCTTGGTCCTGGAACTCATTATGTTATGTCAAGGTGTTACTAAATTTTGATACCTGTAGATATTTTTTTAGGGAGGTTCATGTCAAACTGCAGTAGTATGAGATCCATAGGTAAGGTGAGATTTTGAACACCTTAGTGATGGTTTAGTCTATTAAAGTTGCACAACACTCCCGTGATGGGTGGTTCTCAGAGGGGAGAAAATAGGGTATTGAGAAAACTTTAATCTTTTTGTGAGGTTGAGAAGTAATATGACCTACAGGTATCAAAATGATAAAATATATAATAAAAATTCTATTCATATACTCCACAGTACTTGTACCGCATGTTGAACAGATACATTATTTACAATATATTAAAACTATTTCCCCCTTTCAGTTGTCAATGTTGAACCAGATGTTGTCCTAGATGACACCCTAAAGGAGAGCAACATGACAATTACTGGAAATGAAAAGCCTTATATTGTTGGTCAGGTTGTAACATTTCATTGTCCAAAAGGCCAGTTTTCACCTGCAGGCACCAATAAAACTGAAGTTATTGCAATTTCTGGAGGTTGGACAAAATTGGACGAAAATTTTATTTGTTTGGATGGTAAGTCGGTGCAAAAATTGGTGAAGTATCGACACAAAGTTCTATTCATAGGAATAGTAATTCCACTCTCCTTGTATGATCATATTTTTTTTATGTTTGATTGAAATATTATGGTATTTACAACTACAGTATTTTATTGTATAGTACTGTATACAAGTGTTCAATCCAAAATTTTCCTTCATTAAAATAGCCGCATCTGACTTTTATTAATTGATGAAAACTTTATCATTGTAAGTTTTGTTAGTTTTAGATACCAAATTAGCAGACTAACTATGGTAAGTGGAAAATTTTCATTTATGGTACTGTATATATACCTGTTTTTTCAGCAATAGAAACACCACCCCCTCCAGGCTATAACCTTATTCTGGAGCCACAAAGAGATGTCTATGTCCCTGGAAATCAAGTTAATTATACTTGCATTGAAGGATATGTATCGGTTATTGACACACATTATATTACCTTAACTGCAACAGCTGAAGGCTGGGAGCCAAATTATCCATCTCTCTATTTCTTTTGCATAGGTAAGATTGATACACATCTTTTTCTTATTCAACTCTAATCTTAATTAATATAAAGTAGTTTTTTTTCTTAAGTCAGTCATTAGATACTTCAGAATCAACTAAAGTGGTGGTTAAAGTAGCTTGCTTCCCATCATGATTTTTTTTTTATGAGAAAAGTCAATGCAGCAGTTCTTTCTTGTGTTTTACAAAGATCAGACAGGTTTATTATGCATTTATAATTATTGCTCACTCTAAAATATATTAAAAGCAATAAAAATAAACTAGTAATTGGTGTCACATGATTGCAGTTATTAAGTTTCAAAGTTTCTTTATTTTCATCTTGTTTCATTTATTAATTTTATAGGGGATCTGTCCATACAAAACTACAGATCATTTTCTTACTGAACCCTTTTACTCCCTTACTTAAAAGGAGGCATTGGAAGTCATTAGTTCCAAAGGAGTGGAATTGTCCCTCAAGTGGAGTACTGTATAACCAAACGTTCTCAACCTATATGTTTCGTTTATTTTTTTCCTCTGACCGTATTCGTAGACTTTAATGCTTTATGTATCCATATCTTAACTATACATTGTGTTGCCCTAGACTTTTTATTGATTAATTTTTGTCCAGTTATCTCATTGTTTTCAATATTAAACTTACCCGATAATCATGTAGCTGTCAACTCCGTTGCCCGACAGAATTCTATGGAGGGATACGCCAGCTATCACAATACTAGAAGGGGGTGTACTTACCAGCGCCACCTGTGGCCAGGTACTATAGTACTTCTTGTTGACACCTCCTCAATTTTTCCTCTGTCGTGCTTCCGGCAAGACGTTCTGGGATACACTTTTGATCTTGGAGTATTTTCACGGCTTTTGGTGAAGTATTTCTCTTTGATTTCGGCTGTCGCTTTACTGGAAACCTTCTTATATTAACTTAGATAGCTTTTATTTAATCCTGATTAACGGTTAACGATCTTTTGCTTGATTTTGAAACCCCACTTGGCTAACTCTTTGGATTCAAGATGTCTGACATTTCACATGCCCCCACCCATAGGCGATGTAGGTCTTGTAATAGGCGTATTCCGAAGGCCTCGGTAGATCCTCACACCGCTTGTTCTGACTGTAGGGATAGGCCCTGTCAGTTAGAAAATCGATGTGAGGAATGCGCCGGACTTTCGGAACTTGATTTTGTCCGTCTTCTGAAGTATTCAACCAAGTTAGAGAGAGGCAGAGTTAGGAGGAGTTCTTCTCACTCTTCACTTTTTTCCTCACCTCATGATCCCCTACCTTTTCCTACCCCTGTAGTGGCTACCCCCGAACCTACTATTTGCCCTCAGCCTGATATGTCTGTTGTTTTGCGTGCTATTCAGGCCTTAGGCGATAAAGTAGAGTCAGTGGTTAGCGATCATAAGTCTCTTATGGCCGAAGTCAAGGAACTTAAGGTCAAGAGTGCAGTGGGTGGTATTAGTGCCAGTGCTGTGACGAGTGCTAGTGTCAGTGCAGTGCCAAGTGCTAGTGTCAGTGTCAGTGTGGTGCGTGAGGATACTTCTGTGCGTGCCAGTCGTCCTCCCAGTCCGGGACCTCTTGCAAGCTCCCAAGCCCAGGGGAGAAGCAATGTCGAAGGGCAAAAGGGTTCGGCAGGCCTTGATCGGCGCACAGAAGTATCCTCGGTGGTTGCGGGCGTGTCTTCCAGAGACCGTCACTCCCACCTGCAGACGATTGAGCCCGTCTTTTACTCGTCCGCTGATCAATTGTCAGGGAAGAAACGCTGGACTCAGGTCTCTAGACCACTCAAACGCAGAGTCCAGTCCGCGAGTGCTCAACCGGGCTGCAGTCATTGGCTCAGCTCTGACTCGCCGCAGTCATCTGTCGACTGCACTCCGCCCAAGAGGAGTAAGGTTCTGCCGCAACAGATCTCTGCTGTTAAGGCTTTGCCTCAGCAGACCTTAGTGTCTACCGACCCCAAGTTGGCTCTACTGCAGTCCATGCAGTCACAACTTTCAGTCTTGATGCGTGAGTGTCGGGCTGAGAAGGTTGCGTCTCCGCCTCCGCCTGACCGCAGTACCGCCTGCCAGGCGTACGATGTTGAGCCACGTTCTGAGTTTACTGTTCCCAGTGGTGTACAGCTCCCTCCGCCTTCCTTAAGGCAACCTCAGCAATGGGATCAGGAGGCTTATACCTCTCTTCCTCCGCTTCCACTTGCTGCTCCACCATTGATGCAACACTCGGTTGAGGTACAACAACCTCTCCCATCCATGAGTCAGTCTCCTCAGCTCTCGCTGCAGCGAGCTCAACCCTCCTCAAGGCAAGCACCACAACACCTTAGCCTTGCGCCTCAGGAGCCTCAACTCGCGAGACATTTACTACGTTCTGCGCAGCCTCTACCTCATCGCTCTCCGCTCACTCCGCAGGAACCTCTACTCGTTCCTCAGGAACTTGCTACTCCGCTTCCGCCAACCACTCAGCAAGCGCAACCCTTGAATTCAGCCACTCATGCCAGGAGTCAGCCTCCTCCACCCATGCGCCTACCTTCTGCTTCTTCTTTTGTTCAGCCTTTGCAGTCTGAGCCTCAGGTGTTCCCTCAACAGAGTCTTGAAGAGGAAACCACTAATATTGTTGTTCCAGCTCGTACTGACTCTGCTGTTCAGCATACCTTTCCGATCTCTTCGCTACACTCTGGTGATGAGGCGTCTGATGATGAGGCGGCACACCTGGATCCCTCATCAGACGTGGATGAATCCAAGTCTTCTCCACCTTCTATTGATTTTCGTAAGGTCTTGGCTCTGTTTAGGGAGGTATACCCAGACCACTTTGTCTCTGCTATTCCCCGCTCTCTGCCATCTGAGTTTTCGCTGGGCATGCAGCCAGCTAAGTCTACCTATACTAAGCTAGTCCTAGCAAGGTCCTCTAAGAGAGCGTTAAGGATCTTAGGGGAGTGGTTGCAGACTAAGCAACACCTTGGAAAGACTTCGTTCATGTTTCCTCCGACTAAGCTCACTTCTAAAGCGGGCGTTTGGTATGCCACAGGAGAGGAACCAGGCTTGGGAGTACCTGCCTCTGCCCAGGCTGACTTCTCAAGTCTGGTAGACTCGCCTCGTAGAACAGCAATGAGGCGCTCTAAGGTTTGCTGGACCTTCTCAGAACTTGATCACTTCCTGAAGGGTGTTTTTAGAGCATTTGAGATGTTCAACTTCCTAGACTGGTGCCTGGGGGCCCTCAGCAAGAAGACCTCCCCTGCGGACAAGGATTCTGCCATGCTATTAATGTCCTGCATGGATAAGGCCATTAGAGATGGATCTGGCGAGCTTGCGTCGATGTTTGTGTCAGGGGTTCTTAAGAAAAGGGAACAGCTATGTACCTTCCTTTCCTCCAGCATTACACCTTGTCAGAGGTCTCAACTCCTTTTCGCTCCGCTCTCGAAGTTTCTCTTCCCCGAAGAGCTGGTTAAGGACTTGTCTGCTGCCCTGATACAAAAGGACACACATGATCTTGTAGCCTCATCGGCTCGTAAGACTAAGGTTGCTACCTCAGTCCCCAGGACTTATCGCACCCCAGTGGCTGATTCTCCTGCTACGAGGTTCATACCGCCCTTTCGTGGTAGAGCCCCCAGCCGAGGAAGTTCCCGTCCAGACTCTTCCAGGAGCAAGTCTAGGAAAGGTTCCAAGGCTTCTAAAGGAAAAAACTGACTCTCCGCATCTCCAGACAGCAGTAGGAGCCAGACTCAAGAGCTTCTGGCAAGCCTGGGAAAAGAGAGGTGCAGACGCCCAGTCTGTCAGTTGGCTGAGGGAGGGTTACAGGATTCCATTCTACCACAAACCCCCTCTGACCACATCTCCCATCAACCTCTCTCCCAACTACAAAGAAGAGGACAAGAGGCTAGCGTTGCACCAGGAGGTGTCGCTACTTGTGCAGAAGAAGGCAGTGGTTATAGTCCGGGACCATCAATCCCCGGGCTTCTACAACCGTCTCTTTCTGGTGGCCAAGAAGACAGGAGGTTGGAGACCGGTGCTGGACGTCAGCGCGCTCAATGCGTATGTCACCAAGCAGACGTTCACGATGGAGACGACGAAGTCGGTCCTAGCAGCGGTCAGGCAGGAGGACTGGATGGTCTCGTTGGACTTGAAAGATGCCTACTTTCACGTTCCTATTCATCCAGACTCCCAACCTTTCCTGAGATTCGTTTTTGGAAAGGTTGTCTACCAATTCCAAGCCCTGTGTTTTGGCCTAAGCACAGCTCCTATGGTGTTCACGCATCTGATGAGGAATATAGCAAAATTCCTCCACTTATCGGACATCAGAGCCTCCCTCTACTTAGACGACTGGCTGTTGAGAGCCTCCACGAGTCGTCGCTGTCTGGAGAGTCTCAACTGGACTTTGGACTTAATCAGAGAACTGGGTCTGTTAGTCAACATAGAAAAGTCTCAGCTCATTCCCTCCCAATCCATTGTGTACCTGGGAATGGAGATTCGGAGTCAGGATTTTCGGGCTTTTCCATCGGCCCCAAGGATAAGCCAAGCCCTAGATTGCATCATGAGCATGCTGAAGAGGAGCAGTTGCTCGGTGAGACAGTGGATGAGTCTCACAGGGACCCTTTCATCACTGGCCCTGTTCGTCGAGCTAGGGAGACTCCACCTCCGCCCTCTTCAATTCCATCTTGCAGCTCATTGGGACAAGAGTTTGACTCTCGAAGCAGTCTCTATCCCAGTCACCAAAGAGATGAAGACCACTCTCTTGTGGTGGAAGACCAATCTCCTTCTCAGGGAGGGCCTATCGTTGGCTATTCAGACCCCCAATCTTCATCTCTTCTCAGATGCATCGGACTCGGGCTGGGGTGCGACCTTGAACGGACGGGAATGCTCGGGAACGTGGAACGAGGAACAGGGAACGCTCCACATCAACTGCAAGGAGCTACTAGCAGTTCATTTAGCCCTGCTGAACTTCAAGTCCCTCCTGCTAGGCAAAGTGGTGGAGGTGAACTCAGACAACACCACAGCCTTGGCTTACATCTCCAAGCAAGGAGGGACCCATTCGAGGAGCCTATACGAGATCGCAAGGGACCTCCACATTTGGTCAAGAAGTCAAAACCTCACTTTGGTCACGAGGTTCATTCAGGGCAACATGAACGTCTCAGCAGATCGCCTAAGCAGAAGGAATCAGGTCATTCCCACGGAATGGACCCTCCACAAGAGTGTGTGCAACAGACTTTGGACCTTGTGGGGTCAACCTACCATAGATCTGTTTGCCACCTCCATGACCAAGAGACTTCCGCTGTACTGTTCCCCAGTTCCAGACCCTGCAGCAGTTCATGTGGATGCTTTTCTGCTGAACTGGTCCCATCTCGACCTTTACGCATTCCCACCGTTCAAGATAATAAACAAAGTCCTGCAGAAATTCATCTCGCACGAAGGGACACGGCTGACGCTGGTTGCTCCCCTTTGGCCTGCAAGAGAATGGTTCACAGAGGTACTTCAATGGCTAGTCGACATCCCCAGGACTCTACCTCTAAGAGTGGACCTTCTACGTCAACCTCACGTAGACAGGTTGCATCCAAACCTCCACGCTCTTCGGCTGACTGCCTTCAGACTGTCGAAAGATTCGCTAGAGCTAGAGGCTTTTCGAAGGAGGCAGCCAGTGCGATTGCCAGAGCAAGAAGGGTTTCCACTCGTAGAGTCTACCAATCTAAGTGGGAAGTCTTCCGGAGCTGGTGTAGAACCAATTCAGTATCCTCTACCAATACCTCTGTGATCCAAATAGCTGACTTCCTTTTACATCTTAGGAATGAGAGATCCCTTTCAGCCCCTACGATTAAAGGGTACAGGAGTATGTTGGCTTCAGTTCTCCGCCACAGAGGTTTGGACCTTTCTTCCAACAAGGACCTTCAAGACATCCTTAAGTCTTTTGAGACTTCTAAAGAGCGTCGTCTATCCACTCCAGGCTGGAACCTAGACGTAGTCTTAAGGTTCCTTATGTCACCTAGGTTCGAACCTCTCCAGTCAGCTTCCTTCAAGGACCTTACCCTCAAGACTCTTTTTCTCGTCTGCCTTGCAACAGCTAAGAGAGTCAGTGAGGTTCATGCCTTCAGCAAGAACATTGGTTTCACGACCGAATCTGCAACATGTTCTTTTCAGCTCGGATTCCTAGCAAAGAACGAACTTCCTTCACGTCCTTGGCCTAGATCGTTTGAAATACCTAGCCTCTCCAACATGGTAGGTAACGAACTAGAGAGAGTTCTTTGCCCTGTCAGAGCTCTCAAGTATTATCTTAATAGGTCTAAACCTATTCGAGGACAATCAGAAGCCTTATGGTGTGCCATCAAGAAACCTTCGAGGCCCATGTCCAAGAACGGGGTTTCGTATTATATAAGGCTTCTGATTAGAGAAGCCCATTCTCACTTAAAGGAGGAAGACCTTGCATTGCTGAAGGTAAGGACCCACGAAGTAAGAGCCGTAGCTACTTCGATGGCCTTTAATAAAAACCGTTCTCTGCAGAGCATAATGGATGCAACCTATTGGAGGAGCAAGTCAGTGTTTGCATCATTTTATCTGAAAGATGTCCAGTCTCTTTACGAGAACTGCTACACCCTGGGACCATTCGTAGCAGCGAGTGCAGTAGTAGGTGAGGGCTCAGCCACTACATTCCCTTAATCCCATAACCTTTTTTAACCTTTCTCTTGAATGCTTTTATTGTTGTTTATATGGTTGTTACGGTAGGCTAAGAAGCCTTCCGCATCCTTTTGATTTGGCGGGTGGTCAATTCTTTCTTGAGAAGTGCCTGGGTTAGAGGTTGTGTAGAGGTCCTTTAGTAGGGGTTGCAGCCCTATATACTTTAGCACCTTTGAGTTGATTCAGCCTCCAAGAGGAACGCTGCGCTCAGTAAGGAAGACGAACTTAAAAAAGAGGCAGAGTAACGGTTCAATTCGACTTCCTTACCAGGTACTTATTATTTCATTGTTATTTGAGATAACTGTTATATGAAATATGGGATACTTAGCTATCCTTTAATCTTGTACACTGGTTTTCACCCACCCCCCTGGGTGTGAATCAGCTACATGATTATCGGGTAAGTTTAATATTGAAAAATGTTATTTTTATTAGTAAAATAAATTTTTGAATATACTTACCTGATAATCATGATTTAATTGACCCTCCCTTCCTCCCCATAGAGAACCAGTGGACCGAGGAAAAATTGAGGAGGTGTCAACAAGAAGTACTATAGTACCTGGCCACAGGTGGCGCTGGTAAGTACACCCCCTTCTAGTATTGTGATAGCTGGCGTATCCCTCCATAGAATTCTGTCGGGCAACGGAGTTGACAGCTACATGATTATCGGGTAAGTATATTCAAAAATTTATTTTACTAATAAAAATAACATTTTTCACGTAGTGTACACATTTTTTATTGTACTTTTTTTCCCCAGTGATCTACAAAAATCATCATGGAGAGTAAGGATGTTATTTATTGCCTCCTTTATTATGCTGATTGTATTTCCTCTGTACTGTAAAATAATTTTCTGTACTTTGTTGTGTACTGTTTTAGCCATTAATTTCAATTTGAGTAAGAAATTATTTTTTCATAGTTTATGTAATATTCTTTTTAGTTTTTTATATTTTTTATTCAGTTTTTCTTTCCTGCAGCAGAGCCAAAGGTAGCTGGTTATAGATTCATGGTTTGTAATTTTTATCATAGTGAAATCTGTATTAAGTGTAGCAGTCAAAGGTGCAGAACCTGTCAATTCTTCCTACATGAATGACTGTCATCCTTTAATATCTTGGGAAGTGGATGCCATGTTCCTGGACTGGTCATATGTCTGTTTATTTTCCTCATATAGTCATGATAATTATACCAGGTGATGATAAAAGTTCAGGACAAGACAAATTTGGATTGTATTGCATTAATGAACAGCAATACAGTATAAAGCTGGTGGTCCCTTATCAGCCATAAAGGGAGTGGTTTCCAGGTCTATGGCATCTGTAATCAGAGAGACCAAGAAGGTTGCCATGCAACCATGCATATCAAGCAACTTCTTCCAAGAGCAGTGCAATCCAAACCCTTGCATGAGACACTGAACTGCATAGATTGTCCACAGTATCCTCAAATGCAAGGTTGATTTTTCCAGCCCCTATAGTCTTTTTTAATTTGGTGTTCAGGCTTTAAAAACTTTGAGGGATGTGTCGTGGGCAGGTAGCAGGGTAGCGGGAGAGTATTCCTGCAACCGGCTGCATATTCCCTTGGATAGCCACTTTTTTTATTATCCTTGGGGGAGTGAAGACATGCTCTGCTACCTTTCCGTTTTTCTGTTTCTGACTTTTTTTTTTCATTGTTTCGGGGATTATTGCACTGTTGTTGGAGAAAACAGCTTGCAGCTCTCTGGGCATTCTTGTGACATGTTTTGGTCTTTCTTAAAGATGGCCCCTCATTCGCATTGCCCATAGTGCAGAGGACTCTGCAATAAAGTCTCCCTCTGACGAGTGTCGGGAGAGGCCCTCCTCCCAGTAGGAATGGTGCCACTGAAGATGAAAGAAGCTGAAAGGGATTCTTCCAGACTTTCTCCTTCCACAGTAACCCCCTCCCTCCTGTCTCTATTCGTTCGGTCTCCTCTAGAGGATGAGTGAGTTAGAAGGATGTGCTTTTCCTCCCTCACGACTTTTGGGTCTTGGAAAGCAATGGCTCCTTCCTCTCGTGAGAAGTCAATTACTGCAAGACCCACTTGCTTCCCCTGAGAAGCAATGGTGGGTTCTTCCCATGAGAAGTCCTCCATTGGTGCTCTTCTGGAGCTATAGCCTTCCTTGGGACTTTGATTTCCCTTCTTAAAGAATTGGCTTCTGGAGGAGTTGAAGCATAGCTCACAGCAGGAGCCACTTCTTGCTCCTACCGGGATTGGCCTAGGTACATCCCCTTCCCATGCTGAGAAAAATGTTTTCTTTCTCCCCGGCCCTGTACCCCAAGCCTCCTCTTCCTTCGCAGTTCCTCATAGCAAAGTTTAGCATGCTGTCCATCTCGTGGGATAAACCTCGCTTGCTAACCGTCCAGGGTAAGCATGTGTACTGAGCATGCTCCCTAAAGGATCTCTCACTACCGTGGGTGGTTGTCCTTTTTCAAGCGTATTCCTCCTCATGCTTTCTTGTTGGCATTATGCGATTTGTTGCCAGCACATAATAACTATTCGGAGGAGTTTGCTGGCGTTCTCGCAATTCATCGCCAGCATGGCCTAGCTCTTCGGAGTGAGTGGGGGAGTGCTTGCGTCCTCCCCCCTTCAACCCACTGGTTTCCTTATTATTCCTGTATGGTAGTGAGAGACACTTTCCTGCCGCTTGTGGGAATTTTTCCTGTTGAAGGGAGGATATTGATTTACCATCCCATATCCCTTTCCCTGAGCCTAACCTTATACTTATTAACCCTTTTACCCCCGGGGTATTTGGAAATTTCCAACCCTTAACCCCCAGGGGGTTATTTTTTTCCCAGCACATTTTGCAGTATATTTTCTTTAAATTGCTCTAACAGCCTTAATTTTTGTCATAGAGAGGTCAGGTTGGTCTCATTCTCTTGGAAAATGCCTGAATTTTCTCAAAAAATTATCAAAAAATATGAAAAACTAATTTTTATAGCATTTTTTTGCAAGGATGTACCGGTACGTCCATGGGGGTAAAGGGATGGCTTTTGTGAAACGTACCAGTACGTCCTTTGGGGGTAAAAGGGTTAAGCAGTAGCACAGTAACATCCTTCCATGCTTCCGCCACCACTTTGGCACCTTTACCTTGGTCTCAGGCTCTGAATTAACCAGCCCTGCTCGCTCCAGTCCCCTCACGAGTACCGATCTCTCACATGTCTCGGTACAGTCCCAACCCTTCTATAAAAGGATCGTGGCCTAGATCTTTCATAAGTTTCTCAAAGGTGGCATAAGCGTCAACAGCTCACGCCTCCTCCAGGAATCACCTTGCATCTTTATCGTTGTACACAAACAAGACTATGTGCACAAGCCTTCAACTAGTTCCCGTACAGCTACTTCTTAGGATCCCTACTACACAGATTTGGGATATTGTCAAAGCAGCGTTATCCACCCGAGATATCTGCGGTGGTGACTGTGACTTCATAATATTAGTCCCATGAACCACATCGTCATCCTTCCATGCTTCCCTTGCCTTGTCGGCGCCAGACCTAAACCTAGTTCTCTGGCACCATCCCCCAGCCGGTGCCAGCGCCCTCTTGCACACAATCACACAGATTTCTAGGCACAAGAACACTTGGAATCAAGAGCATCCATGGCAGGGCCTTCCGTTCATGACTACATCTGGGAAAGGCTCTCTCCGCTTTCAGGTTATACTTTTACCCTAGACGTAGCAAGGGATCGAGATCTCCGAGAAAGATCTTGATTGTTGAGTTCTACAGGCTCCCTCCAGTGAAGGAAGACCTCCCTCCCTTACAACTCCTGTTTTCATAGTCCTCATAGTTTTCACATTTACAGGAAATTTCCAAGACCCAATGGACTCTCTCAGAAAGGCACACAGCTTCCCAAATTTAACCATGCTTCAGATTTTGTCCTGCTCTCGCACAGTCAAAGGCCTTGGTGAACCTGCCTATTCCTCTCCCAGAGGGCAAGTGTGACCCTAGGTTTGCTGTACTAAACTCTTAGGCCCTAGACCCAGGTTAGGAATTCCTGTAGCCGTTTCACTACAGAGGGTTAGCTCGCAAATTTCTGTAAGAAAAGAATGCCCTGGGGGCTAACAATTAGTCGAGATTACTTCCTCCTTCAGTCGTAAGGAAAGGGAATATCATGACATCCTGGATGACCTCCCTTCTCCCCTGCCTTTAGCTCCAGCAGTTTCAGCCTTAACTCAGGGACTGTCATTGAAATAGTTGGCAGCTCAACTGGTGGTATTCTTCAAACCTCCTCCTGAGTGGACCATGGGTTAAGTACTGTCGGCTCCCGTACCGGCACCAAAGTTCTCTCGAACCCTGACATTAGCAGTATTTCATAGACATCTTTCTGTCTGATGCCAGGGGGGCAGAGTTCTTTACCCATAAAGCAACCAACCAGTGAGCCAACTGGGTCTTGAAGAACAAGATTCTGTCGTCTATGAGAGCAGAGCCAGAGAAGAAAGTCCTCCTACTCTTAAACCCTGTCCTCATTCCCAGTGGTCAATTTCGACATAGTTATGGAGAAATGGAAGGAAGTGAGCTATATCTATCTCTTACCTTAAGGCTGTTCATTCCCACCCTCCCCTTTGGCACCAATAGTGCCAAGAACTTTGGCCTTCAAGAGAATGGTAAACAAGAATTTCCTTAATCCTTCCAAGCTTGACATTACCAGGAAGAACACCTCTTCCAAACACCCCTTTCAGGGAAGAGGGCAACAAGGAAAGGGAAGTAAAGCTACTAAACATGCATAGTGCCACCACCAATACCTCTGTTGAAAGGGTACAGGTAGCAGTGTTAGGAGTGCCACAGGGCCAAACTCTGGACAATAAGTGTCCTTCGAGCAGGGTACGGTCACCCATCAAGTCTGTCGTCTTCACCTGGTGATCAGAGAATGACATCACTTTTTGGGCGGAAGTCTAGACCTGTTGGCCCTGGACAAGTTTGGTCCTTCAAACTCCGTTCAGTTGGAGACCGTAGTCTCGGTCAGACATGCAATCACAGAAAGGACTTGCATGATCACGGTGGACTTGTCAGCTGCATACTCCCACATCCTGATCCATCTGGCATCAAGGGAATATGTAGATCCCATTTGCACAAAATTTATCAGTTTTGATTAACAGCTTTGGCTTGTCAACAGCATCCAGGAGTTCACGAGTGAGTTCACTTAGTTTCAGTTTGGGCCTACAGAAGCAGAATCTGCCTCCTCCGCTATCTGGACAATTGGCTGATTACATCAGTCTTCATAAAGGCCCTCTAACTATACCAAGACGCATTTCTTGACTTTTACCATGATCTGTGGTTGTAGTAAATTAACACTGGAAGTTTTCTTGGATGCCCAAATGAGAACTGGTATAAATGGTTATGCACATTGATCTTGACTGGGAAAGATATTTTTATCGCAGAGGTTTAAGTTAGTAGCCCAACCCTTTCTCCTGAGGGACACGCTTCCAGCCCATTGGTGACTGTCTGTTGGGACTCCTTCCATTTATGGATAATTTAGTCCTCAACGGTTGCCTCAGAGTTTGGCCACATCATTGGCAACTGAAGACCCTATGATCTCAGTGCAGGGATCCTCCAGAAACATGTGTTCCAATAGGATCGGAGCACATGAAAAACTTGGAACAATAGATGCAAGACTACAGTTTTTGCCAAAGGGTAGATTTTCTTTCTTCTCCCCCAGTTTTGATGTTCTTTGTGGACACATCATGACAGGTGGGAGGGCTCTCCTGTAACAGCACAATGCCTCTGGGCTGTGGTTTGATCCTGATAGGCAATGCCACTTTAACCTCCTAGAGCAATGAAGGTAGCTTTTCTGGCCCTTCATCACTTTCAACATCTCTTGTTAGATCCCTCAGTAGTGTTGAGGAGCGACAACACCACCATAATGCCGTATTTAAACAAAGGAAGGCACCTTCTTATAACAGCTCTGTCATCCAGCTGTCGAGATTCTCTGATGAACAGAGGACGATCAGATCTCACTTTCAGCCTGGTCCAATCCAGGCAATAACATCTTAGTAGACAAGTAGAGCAAGAAGACTCAAATAGTTTATTCCGATCCTTGGCTCCGCAGATAGACCAAAGTCCTGACTTTGTGGGGTTCGTCTCTTTAGACCTGTTCGCAATGTTTCTTGATCACAAACTGCCAATGAACTGCTCCTTGATAAAGTGAGATAATTGTCCAACCTATCTGTGACATTAATAGCTCCGTTATAGCAACACGCAGACTGGTTCTCGGACCTTCTACTACTACTGAAGGAAGTTCCAAGGGAGTCACTTCCCTTACACAACTTTTGTTCGGATGCCACTTCGCTCAATTTTTATAGCTTGAACACTAGCTCACGCTGATCAATCTCCTAGTAAAAGAACTCGGGTCTCGTCGTCGGCGCCCACTCGTGTCCGAGTATTGGGTTCTGTCGTTAGCCATCAGCCTCCTATCTGTGGGGTGGGTGCTTATGCCTGATGTGGCTGTTAAGTCCTAGTCTGTGGTGGAAGAGTCGCGGACAGTGTTCACAAGGGAGGGTAGGTGGTGGGCGGGGCTGTTCTAATCGCGCTCTCCTTCTTCTCCTCCTAGCCTCCTCATTTTGTCTCCTCCTCTCCTCGAAGTCCACGGTGCCATGGTGTACTGTACTCCTCCAGGTTTTCCTGTCCCTGGCTGTTTCTTCCCATGAGGAAGGATCGATGTCAGTTAGAGCCAGGGTGCGCTTTAGTAGATCTTTATAGCGCATTTTCGGGGCTCCTCGTGGTCTGGTGCCCTGGGTCAGTTCTCCGTAGAATATTTTCTTTGGGAGCCTAGATGGATCCATCCTATGCACATGTCCTATCCAGCGGAGGCGGTGGTGGATGATGGTGGCCTCCACGCTGGACAGCGAGGCACGTTCTAAGACTTCAATGTTGGTGGTGTGGCTCTCCCAGGGGATTTTCAAGATCTGCCTCAGTTTCATTTGTTGGAAGCGTTCTAGGTTTTTAAGATCGTTACTATATAGCGTCCATGTTTCACATGCATACAGGAGCGTGGAGAGGACTACTGCCCTGAACACCATTATTTTGGTGGTCATTGTCAGTGCGTGGTTGTTAAATACGCGGCGGTTGAGTCGGCCAAAGGCGGAGTGGGCTGCCCTGATCCTGTTCTCCACGTCCTTTTTGCTTGTAGGAGCTGATGTTAGGATGCTCCCTAGGTAGGAGAACTGGTCCACCTGTTCTAACGGTTGGTCATTCACTGTGGTATTGAAGTTGGGGAGCATCAGTCCTGGTGGATGTTGGACGAGGGTCTTGGTTTTGTCTGAGTTGACTTGCATCCCAAAACGTTCGTAGGCAGAGTTGTATGCATCAGCTAACGACTGCAGGTCCTCTGCTGTCTGACCTAGGGTGGCATTGTCGTCAGCATACTGCAGTTCTCGCACTGCACACAAGGTGGTCTTGGTTCTGGCGCGGAGTCTAGCGAGGTTGAAAGCGCCTCCATCCATGCGGAAACGTAGGTCGACTGAGGGTGTGTCTGGGGGAATCTCGTTGAGCATTGCTGCGGTGTATAGCGAGAAACACGTCGGGGCCAGAACACAGCCCTGCTTCAGGCCGCCGTTGATGGGGAATGGGTCTGTAAGAGAGTTCTGGTGGCACTCTCTCCCAACCATTCCGTCATGGAGGGCACGCACCAGCTTGACAAAATCGGGTGGGCAGCCATATCTTTTGAGGACAGCCCACATGGCAGGTCGAGGTACTTTGTCGAAGGCCTTTTTCAAATCCCAGAAGATGAACATTATGGGCTGTTGTTGTTCGAGGCTCTTCTCTTGTAGTTGTCGCGCACAGAAGATCATGTCTATGGTCCCGCGGGAAGGTCGAAAGCCGCACTGGGACTCTGGCAGGACGTCTTCTGCGAGAATAAGGAGGCGGTCAAGGAGAATCCGAGCGAAAATCTTACTCGCGATGCTTAGTAGTGATATTCCCCGGTAGTTGTTACAGTTCTCCCTGTCTCCCTTCTTGAAGATGGTAGTGATGTTTGCATCGCGGAAGTCACTGGGGGGGGTCTTGGTCTCCCATATTTTCAGTATAAGGAGCATCAAACGGTTCCTCAAGCCGGGACCACCGTGAGTGAGGAGCTCCAACGGGATGTTGTCTGGCCCTGGGGCTTTGCCGGTCTTCATGCGCTGCAGGGCCTTGTTGAAGTCATGGATGGAGGGTGGTAGTGCCATCCAGTGACGGACGGGATGCTGCGGGGTCATTCGCAGGAGATCGTCTGGGGTGTCTGCTTGGTCATTGAGGAGGTTCTCAAAGTGAGACCTCCACCTGGCCAGGATGCCCTCGCTGTCGGTGATGGTCGTGACCCCATCCGCGTCCTTCAGGCTGCCCACTGATGACCGTGTGGGACCGAATATTTCTTTTGTTGCTGCATAGAAGCTGCGCAGGTCACGTTGGTCAGCGAAACTCTGTATTTCTGCAGCTTTTCTTTGCCACCAGGTGTTCTGGGCTTCACGGATACCTCTTTGGCAACCAGCTTCAGCCACCTTGTGAGCACATTTGTTAGCTGCTGTTGGTTGGTTTTCCAAAGTCAGGCGTGCTTGTCGTTTGGTTTCAATGAGAAGAGAGATGGTAGCATCATTCTCATCAAACCAATCCTGCCGTTTCTTGGTGGTGAAGCCTAGTGTTTCCTCCGCGGCACGGGCCATGGCGTTTCTGAGGGTGGTCCAGTGGTGCTCGACAGTGGCCTGACCCATAGGGTCTGCAAGGTATTGTTCGCAGGCTTCCTTGTAGTTCTGTGCCACCTGTGGGTTGCGGAGCTTACTACAATCAAAGCGTTGGTGTGGTGCGCTGTCAGGTGCCCTTCTGGGTGGTCGTAGGGTCGTCACGGAGAGTCGGGAGATGAGGAGTCTGTGGTCCGTCCAGCAGTCGTCCGCTCCGGGCATGGATCGGGTGATGCAGACGTCTCCTCGGTCTCTGGCTCTGGTCAGGACGTAGTCCAGGGTGTGCCAGTGTTTAGACCGTGGGTGTCTCCATGTGGTCTTTTGTCGCTTTGGTAACTGGAAGATGGTGTTGGTTACCACAAGTTGGTGTTCTGCATACAGACCCAGTAGGAGTTGGCCATTGGCGTTGCAATTTCCAATGCCATGGCGGCCGATGATTCCCTCCCACAGGCGATGGTCTTTGCCTACTCGGGCATTAAAGTCGCCAAGCACAACGAGCTTGTCATTGGCGGGCACTGCCTGGATGGTGCGGTCGAGCTAGGTGTAGAAGGCAGCTTTGTTATCATCGGTTGAGGTCATAGTCGGGGCGTAGACAGAGATCAGGGTGAGATGTCTGTCCCGCGTGATGGGGATGCGGACAGTCATCAGGCGCTCACTGATGGCCTTGGGAGCGAGGTTGTGCTGCTGCACTAGCTGGGAACGGATGGCGAAGCCGACACCGTGGATGCGAGGCTCCTCTAGGGCCTTGCCTTTCCAGAAGATGGTGTAGCCTGTTCCAGCTTCCCTGATGTTGCCCTCTTCGGGTAGTCTGGTCTCGCTAAGAGCCGCCACATCAACATTGAAGCGGGCTAACTCCTTGCAGACGAGGGCTGTACGTCGTTCCGGGCGGTTGGTGTTCGTCACGTCTTGGAGGGTGCGGATGTTCCACGCACCTAAGGTTAATATTTTTTCTTGTTATTTCGACCGCATTGGTGGGATGTCCGCCAGCCGCGGTGAGCTGACCAGA
Source organism: Palaemon carinicauda (assembly GCF_036898095.1). Taxonomy (NCBI): domain Eukaryota; kingdom Metazoa; phylum Arthropoda; class Malacostraca; order Decapoda; family Palaemonidae; genus Palaemon; species Palaemon carinicauda. The sequence continues at coordinate 32,438,187 of NC_090751.1, forward strand.
CGGGTTTGCCGTGTCCGATGTTTACCCCACCTTTTCTAGGGGCCTCCCCATGTGTGGTGGGCTGCGGTGTCCTCAATAGGCCAGCCCAGTCACGGGTCCAGCTGCCGAACTCTGGTGTCACGGCACCGTCACCAGAAAGCGACTGAATCTTAGACTCGCCGCCTGAGTGCAGTCGTGGACTAAGGGCTTCCAGCTATCCAGGCCTGCCCCCTTCACCCACAGTGCTGTCGCCTCAGGACTTGCTGGTGGTGGTGATGATGATGATGGTGAGAAAGAGATGAAGAAGGGTGGAGGAAACGACAGAATGCCAATAGCTAGGTATATTGTTTTGGGTGGTCGTGGCTTTGCAACGGCCACGCACACACACTTGGCCCACATCATTTTCACCGCGGCTCAAGACATATGAGACAGGCGGCTTCTCCGATGTTGGTTGCATCGGGCTGCCGGGTTCTTGTTATGTCAAGGCCCACCTTGTTGCCTGCCCGACAGGCATTGCCCTCTTCCGCCGGTGCTGGGAAGCTCCGCCGTTGGGGTCTTGTTTGGTTTGATTTTTGAGTTTTCCTTCTCCTAGCCTTTGCCCATCTTAAAATAAAGGAGAAGGCCTATAGGGGTCCAGTCTTGGTCTGGTCTCTCAGAACTGGCCTTAGCGGTATGGTTGAGCCTGCCAGGGTGGATAAACTACCCCTCCGCCATTGCCCAGCCCATCATTGGGACACTCAAGCCCCTCTACTGCAGCAAAGTGCTGGACCTTCAGAGGGGACTCGGGTCTATATAGTTAGGAAAATACAAATTACTTCCAAATTTGTTATTTTAGGTTTCAAAGACAGTCCACATATAAGCTTATAAGGTCAATGTACTATTCATTTTGATTGGTGCAAGTAAGCAATGGGTCAATAACTAGAACTAGATTGTATAATAGTAATAATTTGCATTTCCTTTTCTAGGAATAGAACTTGTCCACATAAGATCTTATCTTGTTTTCTGGCATTCAGAGCTAGCATGATTTTAAGAGTACAGTATTTACATTGTCAGTACGTGTACTAATTGGACTGGAAAATCTTTTTTATATGAGGTGTATCTTTTCTGGTTAAAAGATAGACAAAGAGGCTTGCAAGGAGTTGCGTGGAAGTCAGGGATATGGTATTAGCAAGTGCAGCCACTTCGCTGAAATTTTGTAGGAACCTGTCTTTGGAAAGAGTTTTAGCTGCAAGTCAAGGCTTACTAAATTAGTCTTTAATAAACATTAAATTAAAGAATCCTCATTTTTTTATAAAAAGTTACTAAGATTTAGTTATCATAACAACAGCTGGGGGTCTGTTTTAGTAAAGTTAATTTTCTTTTACTTTTAGTTGTTTAATGGATGAATTTAATTAGTGTTAGCGGTATTTAGCATGCCCTTAGTTATAACATTTTAGTACTGAGGCACCAGTCTAATCTTATTAGAAATAAATTTAATTTTAATAATAAAAATTTATTTCTATACACACCTAATGTTCATGTACATCCCACCTTGCTCCCCACTGACTAATGAGGTCAAGAGGACAGGATGTTTGTTTTGATGTTGATATTGATTTAGTAACCATCAGTTCTTGGGGTATGTCCTTATTGAGTCTGCTTTAGGGACGGAGCAATATGAAAATGAGGTAAGTATAGAAATAACAATTTTTGTTATTCAAATTCAATTGATGCAAGACTGGTGTATTGTATTCTACAATAAAAAGTTCCTTTAAAAATTTAATACTGAAATTCCTCTTTCAGCAAATTCCACTAAAAATTACAAATTTTAAGTAATTTGTAATTTTCCTAACAGTACTTACCTCGAATTACTTTCTTAGGAGTATCTGGGATCTCCTCCCATCCGACCAGAATTTTGTGTAGTTTACCCTATTCCCGTTCTCTATACGGGGTAATTTCTGGCGGAGTGATACGCGCCCAGAGATGACCCAGGGTCAGAGAGCATGCTTTCTCAAGTCTCGCTCCTCAGTAAGTTTTGGTGGAAAGAGGTTGTCCTCACTCTATTAAGTCCTGTAAGTCACTCGGGGAAGGATGGGTGGGCCATAACCCGAAAGAAGTTCAAGGTAAGTACTGTTAGGAAAAATACAAATTACTTAAAATTTGTGATTTGTTCCACCACGGAGTACTTACCTCGACCTACTTTCTTAGGAGGTGGGAGTGTACTGCAGGGCTCAGAGACCGGAAAGATGGAAGCAAAAAAGGGGAAACCTAGATAGGGGGCTAGGTTCCGCTGACCCATCGAAGGAGAACACTTGAAATAGGGAAAACTACCCAAAAAACTAACTTAGTGTCTAAGTGGCTTACCTCTGTAAAAGACGCCTTGGAGGCCTATTTCTTCAGTGACGGTGAATTTATGGTAGTTAAAGGCCTTCTGAGTCCCTTTTAGGGAATGTAAAAAGTAACTGGGGGGAGTAAGGAAAAGGAACCTGTCTCTTGGACTTACTGCTCGTGGGTTCCCTGGGGCTATACCTTTAAATCTTCTGAAGCGCCGCGCTGAAATGACGGGACCGAGGGAGAACCCGTCCAAGGACCTCCTCGAGCAGTCCTTCAAGTAGTGAGCTGTGAAGGTCGACTGGTTGGTCCAAGTACCAGCCCTCAGAATTTGGCCGACTGCCATGTTCTTCTCCAAAGGCCAGAGAGGTACTCGGTCCTCTGATGTCGTGGGGCCTGGGTTTACCTGGAATAGGGATTCCTACACTACTGTAGGCTCTCCTGATCACTTGCCGTAACCAGAAGGAGATCGTGTTCTTGGATACCGGCTTCTTCACCAAACCTGAAGAAACTAACAGATTCTTGACTTCAGGCCTCAGCCTGGCCATCCTCTCCAAGTACTTCCGTACTGCTCTGACAGGGCACAGCCACAAGTCCTTGAAGTTGCCTGAACGTGGGATTGCTGGCACCGAGAATCCCTCAAACTTGGGATCCCAGACTGCTGGGTTCTGGGTCTTGGCCATGAAGGATGGAACGAACTTGAAGGTAGCTTCACGCCAGCCCTTCGAGTGTGACACCTCGTATACAAGTCCATGAAGTTCCCCTACCTGTTTTGACGATGCTAGGGCCCACAGGAAAACTGTCTTGAGGGTGAGCGCTTTGTCTAGGATGTCCTTTAGGGGTTCGAAGGGAGGCTCTGACAGCATCTTAAGGACCCTAGCCATGTCCCACTGGGGCACTCTAACCTCTTGCGGAGGGCATGATTGCTCAAAGCTCTTGATGAGCATCGAGATGTGTCTGGAGGAACCTAGGTCGATGCCTTTCAGGAGAAAGACTTGACCTAGGGCTGCTCTAACTCCTTTAATGGCTATGATGGACATGCTTGCCTTGTCCCCGAGATAGACTAAGAAGTCGGCTATCTCCGGGACCGAGGCTCTCAATGGCTTGATATTCCTAGCGGCACACCACCTCGTGAAGGTAGCCCATTTTGCCTGGTACACAGCGGCCGAAGATCGTCTCGGGTAACCCGACATCCTCGTTACCTTCTTCGCCGAATAGCCTTCCTTCCTCAGGAGACACTCGATAACCTCCATGCGTGAAGGCAGAGGGACCGAGGGTTCTTGTGGAACCTTTGAAAGTGTGGGTGCCGGAGCAGGTCTGACCTGTCCGGAAGGGCCCAAGATGGAAGGCACGCCAGTTCCTTTAGGTCTGCGAACCACTCCTCTCCGGCCACCAGGGCGCTACCAAAGTCATCCACAGGTTGCTTGCTCTCCTCACCCTGTTGAGAACCTGTCTGAGCATTCCGAAAGGAGGGAAGGCATACATGTCGAGGTTGTCCCAGGGATGCTGGAAGGCGTCCTTGAACGCTACTCCCGGGTCTGGCACAGGAGAATAAAACACGAGGAGCTGTGCGTTAAACTCATGGTGAAGAGGTCTAGTACCGGCGAACCCCACTTCTGGATCAGAGTCTTGGCCATTTCTGGGTGGAGGGACCACTTGGACCCCACCACCTGACCCACTCTGCTGAGGCCATCAGCTAGGACGTTCCTTTTCCCTGGAATGAACCTGGCCGAGATCTTGATCTGCTCCCTTTTGGCCCATTCCAGAAATTCCAACGTGAGGCCGCACAACTCCTTTGATTTTAGACCTCCTTGCTTCTTTATGTATGCTACTACGGTGGCGTTGTCGCACATCAACGCCACGGTGTTCCCCCGGAGCTTTTGGACGAATTCCAGACAGGCCCTCTGCACGGCCATCATTTCCAGTACATTGATGTGCAGTTTTTCTCCTTGGGTCCCCACCTTCCTCTTGCTGTACTGTCGAGAAAGTGAGCACCCCAACCCTCCTTGGAGGCATCCGTGAAGAGGAGCATCTCCGGAGGGTCGGCCGCGAAGGGCATCCCCTTGAGGGTGTTCGAAGTGTCGATCCACCTCTCGAGGACCTCCTTCGTTTCCGTGGTCACTGGAACTACTTTGTGAGGGGTGTCTCTCTGGTTCCAGGCTTCTTTCAGGTTCCACTGAACTCCTCTGAGCTTGAGTCTCCCCTGAGGGACTAGCTTCTCCAATGACACGAGGTGACCTATCAGTCTCTGCCAGTCCTTGGCCTTCCAGGGCTAACCCGACAGAAAGGGCTGTAGGATCTGGTTCAGGTTGTCTAGTCTCTCCGCAGAAGGGAATGCTTTCGCCAACCGGGAGTCTAAGACCATCCCGAGGTAGGTCGTCCTGGTGGACGGTATCAATTGGGATTTTTCCAGGTTGATGGTGATATCCAGGATGCTGCAGAACTGTAGGAGTTTCGCGCCTTGCCTCCTCAGTACTTCCCTCGAGTCTGAAAGCAACAACCAGTCGCCCAGGTACCGAATCAGGCAGAAGCCCTATTCGTGTGCCCAGGCTGAGACTGTTGCGAAGATCCTCGTGAAGACCTGGGGGGCTGTGGATAGACCGAAGCAGAGGGTCTTGAACTGCAACATTTGGGTACCCCATTTCACTCTTAGATACTTCCTGCTGGGGGGGTGGACTGCGATCTGGAAGTATGCGTCCTTGAGGTCTATGACATCATGAAGTCTCCTTCCCTCAAGGCCGCTAGGACCGACTTCGGAGTGTCCATCTTGAAGTTGGTTTTGGCTCTTTGGGGCCTCCGCATGGTTAGCCACTACCTTGCTGACATGTGCCAACCCCAACTTCACGTCTCTAGCCACCGGGAGCGCTAGTGAGTTCTTCTGTTGAACGGGGGCATCCACCATCCTGTTGAGGCTCGAGCGCCAGAAGTCGTCAGACAAGGGCTCCGGTTCATCCAGCCTATGGTGTCGTCGGATGAGGCCTATGACTCTCCGGTAAGCGGAAACCTCCGCTGGAGAGCCTTCTTCCCCGTCCTCTCTATTGTATGCAGAGGGTCCTAGTTCTCGTGACGGTGGACCTCCGACGGGGGGAGCCGTACCAGGAAGTGGCATCCTCTTGGAGTGGTCTAATTCCCTCGCTACAGGCCGTAGGACAGGCATCGCCGCTGGGACGGAGGTCTCCGTCCTTGATTTCTCCCTTCTTCTGGTGGACCAGGGGTCTGCGGGCTTGCCCGTCGAGGAAACGAACCTCTCTCGTTCCGGACGTCTCCTTGGAGATCTTGAAGGAGGGACGCGGCTGCCAGACCGAAGGGGCGACTCTCCCCGCTGGCCGGGTGGAGTCGGAACCTTCACGGACCTATGCCTGTCCCTCGACGTCTGATGCGACAGGCTCCTCCGCCGGTCAAATCTGCTCTCGTCGATGAATCCTTCGGGTGATCGGGGTCTGGGGAGCCATCCCAAGGTTTCCGCGACGGCTGCCACCCCCAGGAGTTGGCTACGTGGAATGGAAACCCGCACCCATTCTTCTTCCGGCGAAAGCCTTCTCCTGAACCTCCTCCTTGGGGACCTTGAACGTCTATCCACGTTGCGGGGTCTTGAAGGCGAACGTGATCGTCTCCTGCGAGACCTATCCCGTCGCCTACCATGGTCTCTCGGGGCTCCTCCATCTGACGAGTAAGAGTAGGCCTCAAACGAGGAAGCCGAGGATCTGTAGGGTCTCGTTGGAGGGTCCAAAAGTCGACGTGTCGTTGTCGGTTCTGCATGGGGCCCGGCCGACGACACAGGCTCCATGAAAACCACTGGGAACGACGCTGACGGTGTTGGAGGGGAGCGGGGGAGCGCCTCGTTGGGGAACCAGGCCTTAAACTCCTCTTCCATTCTGTGGGGTGATCTGAAGGGCGTCTTGGGAGGCGCCCACACGAGGGTGTCTGATGGCGGCGAGTCGTCCTTCTCGGCGTTGCCCTCGGCTGCTGACGCACCTGAAAAGCCCGCCCAAGAGGCGGGAGAAGAAGCTGCAGCCGTCTTTCCCCACATAGGATCTTCCGAAGATATGGGGCCCCCTTTGTCCAGGGCCCTGACCCCTGGAAACACACCAGTCCCTCCCTCAGGACCCCCACTTGCCTGGACAGAAGACACAATACCACTGTCTGGTAATTTAGACTCCTGGGGAAGGGCCACCGGCCGCTTCCCTGCAACAGACTTACCTCGACCCCTACTCTGGGTAGGGGGAGAAGGTAGAGAAGCTCTATCCGACGGGACGCCGGGCGAAGCGAGAGGCAAAGAGACGGACTTCCTTGGGGACCGTCGAGAGGCTTTCTTCCTTTTCGTGCCGTAACGCACCCACTGCACTTCACTCCAGGACTCGCACTCCGGACACGTGGCTGTAGGGGAACACACACTGCCCCTACACGAAGAACACAAGGAGTGCGGGTCAACTTCGGGTTTTGAGAGAAAAGCGCCACACGATTTGCTGGCCATAAGCTCAGGACAACGAAGGGGCTGCTCCATAACGAACAAGTAATATACCGCGAGACACAGGAACACAGAGGGAAAGGAAGGGAAGCACACAAGGGACCACGTGGGACACAAAGGGATCGGTGACACAAAAGGGTCGCACTGGGTGAGAGAGAGAGCGTCGGTGTGTTAACGCCGACGCGACCTGAAACTTACTGATGAGCGAGACCTGAGAAAGCATGCTCTCTGACTCCGGGTCATCTCTGGGCGTGTAGCACTCCGCCAGAGATTACCCCGCATAGAGAACGGGAATAGGGTAAACTACACAAATTTCTGATCGGATGGGAGGAGATCCCAGATACTCCTAAGAAAGTAGTTCGAGGTAAGTACTCCGTGTTGGAACAACTTTTGATTCACATATTACTGAAAAAGCACTACTCTCTTATTTTAGCTTTGGCTATTATTATTCAATCCAGATAAACCTAATCCCTAATTTTCTTGATTTTTTTTAGAAATTTTTAACAAGATAAGGATTGATGAGTATATAATTCATAATTCAGTGGATTGGCTACTTGTTCTTTTTATATGTGCATATTTAACTTGTAAAGTCTAATATATTTTTCCTCTGTTTAGATTACAGTTGGGAAGACATTTTTCATTGGTTGTTGTGAATGAATGGTTTGTATGTGGAATAAAAGGCCTTTTTTTGAAATCATAAAAATTGAACTGTACAAGCTGTGAAAATACATTAAAGCATTGTTAAACCTATCATAGAAACGATTTTTCATTTTCCAGAAATGAAATTTATTTGCCATGTAAATGATTTTTATATAGTTGTAGGTTACCTCAAATTTATGAAAAATAAGTACAGTTTTTACTGAAGAAACTAGTAAAAATGTAGTTGGATAACCTGACATAAATTGTAGTAGCAAGGACTTTGTCTAGAATGGTTTTGGCTTTAATATGGAGAATGTTTGATAGTCGAGGTATCCCCATGCCATTTGACATTGAGTGGCTTGCTTAAGCCTTGATCTCACTTACAACTAAATATTTAGCAGGCCATCCATATAATATCTCATCTTCATCAACTCATCATTATCATTTCCCATTGGCAATGTGGCTCTTAGCCCAAGTCCAGGACAAAAGGGTGGCACATGTTTCACTCAGCTGCTGGTTAGTGACCTGGAGTGACACTAGTCTTTGGCAGCTGCATGTTGATTGAGTTGACCTCAAAGGAGCCACACAGCTCACCCTTAGAAAGGGAGGGTCTAGAGAGGGTGACCCAAACATTGTCTAATTCACATTCCTTCTAAAAGTTTAGTCGCTGCTGGACACTGTAGCCACAAAATCAGACTACTGATGAAGATACAAGACATCGTAGGAGAACTGCAATAGTTGTCAACAAATTTTACATACAGTACTTTGTATAGAAATTGCTTCTATGAGAGACTCCTCCCTAATGAGAATTGTCTCACCAAAGTAGAGGAGGGATACACCTTTTTTTTCTGGCGAGGCTTACCACGAGATTCTAATAGGATTCACAGCTGCTATCAATGAAAGACCTATAACCTGGCACAAGGAAATTAAAGACCACTTTTTCTCTGCCCTTGATGCAGTGTTGTGAAATATCAACATTAATAATGTTGGGCTTTGTTGGGAATTCCAATAGCTCATCATGATGCAGGTACTATGAATACTAAAGGCTTTTGTGTCCTCTCCCTATGCCCCTTAAACACATTCTTGTTATTACAGTACAAACACAATATAAATTTTCAAGTAATATGTATTTTTCCTAACTGCACAAAATGTCTTTTAAATAGGACAACATTTTCAAAGTGAGCTGAAAAAACTTTTGTATTTTTGTATTTGGTGGTGAGCATGTTCAAGAAGCCCCGCCCCTCCACCAGTCAGAAGATCCTTTCTTTGACCTTTCAGCTCAGGATTGAGAGGCGTGGTTAAGGTGCGGAGTTTAACCTAAAGGACTCGTGTTTAGATAGCTAGAAAAAATAAAAATTAATTTTTAAAAATTTAATTGTTCATACACTTATAAAAATATTTCCTCCTTTAAACAGGGAGACAAGGTGGTTGGTGGGTCGGAAATCCCCATGGAACTGAACTGGTTGATTCTTTATTTTCTTGGAAATGACAATCTGCTTAGTCCCATAAGGGAGTAAAGGAGAAAACTTCCGCAACCTTGTCTCTCATATGGATGAGAAGACTGATGGGGCCTGGACTGTCCAAGATGAATTGTACATGGTCAACGGAGGAATCCCTTCTACCGAAAGGGATATCAGTCCACAATAATATGCTTGGTATAGGATGATTAATGGATTGGTATAAATTCCATCATCCAGCGTGTAACATTTTCGATTGCTTTGCCATAAGAGAGGGGACCCCCATTCTATCTTCCATTCCAGATTTACAGGACCAAGGGGTGTCAAGGGGCGTGTGAGTTTACTCCAGAAGGTAAAAGGCCGTGAAGGTGGTCTCGTGTTTCCAAAACCCAGCCCTCAACACCCAGCTGACTAAAAGATTCCTCTTGAAGGGTAGGATGAGGCCTATGCACCTGACTTCGTGGTACCTCAACTCTCTCAGCAGCCGAGGCATACGCTATGCAGATCGTCTTCCAAAGCCAGAGAGATCGTGCTCTTTGATATTCTTTCTTAGTCCTGCCATTCATAAAGAAGTCATTAACCCTCAGGCCTGAGGTATCGTGTCCTCTTCAGATAGCACTGCAGAACCCTCACAGGAAACAAACACATCTCTCGATTGCTGCCCAACGCTTTGCGTAGAAAGGGAACAAAAGTGGTTTTGAACCAGGGGTTGTGTGCTGACAGGTTCTTGCTATTGGCTGCAAAACTAGGCACAAAGCTAGAGAGGCCTGCTTGTACCCCCCAGCATTGCCAATTTAAATCAAATACCTTGCAACTTATCTACTCTCTTCACCAATGCTAAGGCTAGCAAAAAGACAACTTTGAGTGTCGGATATCCTCTGATGACCTTCTCAAAGGCACAAATGGGGTACATGTAACATGTAAGAGCCTTGAGAAAGAAGATGGTGACATCTCACTCCAGTGGCTTGAGGTCCTGGGGTAGGAAAAACAGCCAGCACCGAGAGGCAAGGAAAACGATAAAATCCGCAATTTGTGCTAGGTTGCTCCAACTGGAGATTTATTCCTTCTATGACACCAATTGCAGAATATGGGCCACTACCCTGAGAGATAGTTGCAGAGGACTGTCATAGGTACCCAGACACAACCATGTTGTTCCTTGTGACCATGCAGTTCCTTGTGTAAAGCTTTTCTCGTGGAGAAGATGCTGGATAGCCTTCAACTGAAGTTCTAGCAGCTTCACGGATAGGGGTACCTCTGAAGAGGCTGCTGGGAGAGGAGTGTGATCCATTAGGGTAGTTCTTTACTTCTCTCAGTACCTCGACTAGAACTGCTAACAGATCGGGTTACCACTCGGCCTGAGGCCATCTGGGAGCCACCAGGGTAATCTTGAGTCCTGGTGTAATCAACACTCGATTGATTAGCCTATGTATCCTAAATGGAGGAAAGGCGTACACATCCAAACAATCCCATGGGCATTGGAAGGAGTCTTCAAATACAATAAATGGATCTGGCATGGGGGAGAAAAACACATGGAATTTCCGGTTTAGCGGTGTGATGAACAGGTCAATCCCCAGAGGCAAGAAGCCTCTTCGCTACACAAGGAAGTAGGGACCACTCTAACCTTACAAACTATTCTTGGCAACTCTGTGCTAGCATAGTACATTTCTTTTCTTGGAATTTATCTGGCTGAAAACTCTACAGCATGGAATGCAGCCTAGACTTGCATACGCCACAACAGCTTGCAGAGAAAGCCAGAGACTCCCCCTTTGCTTGTTGACGTAAGGTACTACAGTAGTGGTGTCATTCATCAAAACTACCGAGTGCCTCCTCGAACATTCTTCGAATGTTTGCAGCACTAGAAATGCTGCATGCATTTCAAGGACATTGAAGTGCAGATGCATTCCATCTCTGAACCACATCCCTGAGATAACCAGGAAATTAAAGTGTGCACTGCACTGCCTCTTCGACTCATCTAAGAATAGTTGCATGTGTAGAGGCGGAGCGATAAGTTGGGACACCCCTAGCGAGGTTTTCATCGTTCAGCCCCTGGATAAGACTTTACCAAACATTCTCTTTAACTGGAACAGGTAAGAACAGGGGATCCCTGGTGCCTGACCAGTGATTCTTCAAACACCTATGAAGAGATCTCTGGTTGAGGCGCCTGTGTGGAACGTATTTCTCCAGTGAGAAAAGGTGGCCGAGAAGACTGCTTAGGCCAAGCTGAGATTTCTGTCGTGAATAGAATAGTAAGGCAATGATGGGGTAAGGCAACTAAATCCCAGATCTTGACAAAATGTGAGAATCCAATCTCAATCCTGTAGCAACTGCCTCCTAAACTGAGGAGACCAGGATCAGTCAATTGTTAAGATACATCAACAAGTGTATCCCTTGAGACTGGGCCCAAGGTCCTACCATGGTAAGCACCTTGGGAGCCATAAACAGTCTAAAGCACAATGTCTTCAACTTGTACACCGTACCGTAGTGGGAGAAGTGGAGATATGAAGAGTACTGATGCACAAGTATAAAAGTATGACAAATTCGTAGATAATTTGTATTTTTCCTAACTATACAAACCTTAGCTATTTAATAGGGGTGTTACTTTCGGCGTAGCTGAAATGACGAGCCTTTAAAATTTAACAAGGGTTTACTACCCACACCGCTAGTTAGCGGGGATAGGGGAGGGTAGCTTGCTAAACCCCCCCCCCCCCCCACACCACACACACACACACACACACACCTGTGCTTGACCTCACGTTGCTTGGAGGTAGGACTTCAAGGGGGATAGGGCTGGCGGGCAAGTTTGATTAAATAGCTAAGGTTTGTATAGTTAGGAAAAATACAATTGTTCCGTAACCGAAATACAAACCACGCTATTTACATTTGGTTTACTTTCGGCGTAGCGGAAATTGACGAGCCAATAAATTTTAATGAGGGTTAACTACCCCCCGCGCTAGTTAGCGGGGGTAGGAAGGGGTAGCTTGCTACCCCTCCCCCCCCCCCCCCCACACACCAGTGATGTGCTTCACTTCACTTTTGGCTCGGACAATGAACAGACATGTCTGTCTATCGTCCTCATTTTGACAGCCTTAATCTTTTTTTTTTTTTCTTTCTTTCTTTCTCAGTTTGTGTGTGTTTGAAGTTGGCCTCGCCCTTTGATGTCCACCATGCGCAAGTGTCCTGGGACTTCTGGTCGCCCTTGCGGTACCTTCATGTCTGCGGTGGATACGGATCCTCACACCCTTTGCCTGCAGTGTCGAGGCAGACGGTGTGATAGAGAAAATACTTGTAGTGAGTGTAGGAAGTGGTCTGCCTCCCAGTGGGAGAGGTTTGGTCGCCGGCGTAAGAAGAAGTCCAAGAGAGACCGTTCTCCTTCTTGGGTTCCCTTGAAGGAAGAAGGCTCTTGGGACTCTTCTTCCGCCGCCCAAACCTCCTCCAAAGCTCCCCCTCATCCGGCTCCTATTGAGAGACCGCCGAGTGGTAGCGCAGGCCCTAGTTCTCTTTCCCGACCTTGGGGTGTGGGAGAGGGCGTCGCCTCCCATAGCGGGGCGGCTCCCCCTCCTCCTCCGGGGAAGGTTTTTGATAATGAACCTGTGTCTCATGATGATCTTTTTCAGCTTTGGGCTTCCTTGGGGCTGAAGGGCCTGCCCTCCAAGGAAGCCCTGTTTGACCTTGTCCAGTTGGGGGCCGCTGTTAAGCAGTCGCCGGTGATAGCAGAGGTAGATCCTCTGTCTATCGTCGACGTCGTAGTGGCAGAGTCTTCCGACGGGTCTGGTCAAACCTCTGCGGCTCCGGATGTGGATGACATTGCTGAAGTCTCTCCTCCCCCCTCCGAACATCCTTCGAAGGGGGAAGGGAGTCCCACGGTCTCTTCTGCGGCCAATCCTCCCCCTCAGGGGAGCGCTCTGACTGAGACTCCCCTTCGGAGGACTGACGATCCTGATGACCTCCCTTGTGGCCGCCTTCGCCATAAGGCTCATCGTCCGCTTCGCCGCAAGGGCCTACCGTCTCCCTATAAGGGTGCTAAGAGGCGCCTTTTCGAGTCTTCTCCTCCTTCCTCCGATGGGGACTCTCCTCGCCGTAAGCAACCTGCAGCAGCCACTTCCTTAGACCTCTCTGGGGATCGTTCTCATTCTCCAACGCCTTCCAGACCTTCGTGATCTCCTGCGCGTAAACGATCCCCTGAACATCAGCGATCTTCAGACCGCCCGCGTGATCCATCGCCTGCGCGCAAGCGCTCTCCTATGCGTCGGCACCCAAAGGATCTGGAGAGACATGGGTCTCCTTATACCAGCTCGCCCACGCGCGGTCGCTCGCCTGCGCGTTCTACGCGCCATCGCTCGCCAACGCGCTACCACGCGCCACCGATCGCCTACTCGCCATCGCTCGCCCACGCGCCACAGATCGCCTACACGCCATTGCTCGCCCACGCGCCAACGCGCTCACTCACCAGCTCACCCACGTCCTCACTCGCCCGCGCGCTCACACGCTTACTCGCCTGCGCGCGATCGCTCCCGCGCTCGATTGCGCGCGCCCGCACTAAAACAGCCTCTCGCGCGCGACTTTTTAATATCACCTACGCACAAGTGTCGGCACGACCCCCGTTCGCGTCAGGTTCCACAGCTCGCGGCAGCAGCAGGAACGCGTGTCGCCAGACCACAGTCAGGATCGCCTCCACCTAAGCGCGGGTCTCTCTTTCAGGATAAGGAAGGCCCGTCGGAGAGGTCAAAGCAACTTTCTTCCCCTTTTTCCTTACAGACAGGTCCAGTGGTGTCCACTCCGAAAGATCGCCCGATCCCCTTCCCTCCAGCAGGAATTTCGGACTCTGTGTCCGTGTCTCGGCAGTCTTGGTTTAGTCCTCTGATGCGGGCGTTAGTGAAGGCTATGAAGCCAGCACTCGCCGATCAAGGACACAAGCCAACGACGGCCTCGCCCCGCTGAAGAGAAGGAGAGGAGTGGACTTCGTGGTGACTTCTCCCAGGGAGAAGTTGGTTCCTAAGAGGTCCGTCAGGAAGGCCCCGTCCCCTTCGCAGTCGTTTTCTCCTTCTCCCGAGGACGAGGCCTTTCCGTCCTCAGGAGAATCCAGCGAGGTACCGATCTCCCGCTCGGCACCAAGGGAGGAGTCATCACCGCGTGGAGGAGAATCGTCTTGCGTGGAAGGCGCCTTCTAGACCTCTTTGCTGGGGTGGTGTATCCCGCCCAGGAGGGAACCCAAGGACTCCAAGACGGTTCCGAAGTCCTCTTCTCGGATTTGTCAAGAACCAGCCGCTCCTCGGGAGAACATCCACGCATCTCCCCAGGAAGAGATTCCGGGGACAGGGGACTTAGCTGCCAGTCCATAGGGAGGAGAGCAGCCAGAGTCTGAGCATGCCTTCTGGCAGGTTCTGAGCCTGATGAGACAGCTCAACGGGTTCATGGACCCTGTGACCGCCCCGCGTGAAGGCAAGGACACGGTCCTAGATCAGGTGTATGGAACTCAGAAGCCCCCTAAGACCAGCGCGGCTCTGTCCTGGTCCCAGGGGCTGAAGAGTGCCAGAGCAGGGCCAACGCTCAGCTCGCGGTTCTTGCTTCCTCCAGTCGTTCCTCTGCCGGGAACAAACTCCTCCCACCTCCTCGTCTCCAGCAGAGGAGGTATTTTGAGATCATGGGGGAGTCTAGCCTCGCTCTTCCCCTCCACCATTCAGTAGAAGTGCTCGCTAGGGTAGTTCCTCTTGAGAAGCTCTCCGCCCGACAGGTGACGTTCTCGGCGTCAGAGATCCTGAGCCATGAGAAGGTTGCGAAGTGCACCATGCAGGCCACTTCGTGGCTGGATATCTGGCTAGGTTCTCTGGGCATCCTATTGCGCTCCGAGGATCTGTCTAAGGAGAGCAATAGGAAGGCCCTGGAGACCTTCCTCCTCTCGGGCACTCGCTCCATCGAGTTCCTGGCACATCAGGTTACCAACTTATGGGCCAACTCGGTGTTGAAGCGTCGTGATGCGGTGACCGAGAAGATTCATCCGAAGGTCCCCACCGTGGACGTCTGCAGGCTCAGGCATGCTTCCCTCCTTTGGGGGGAATCTGTTCGAGCCACAGGACATGGAACGTACAGCTGTGAGGTGGAGGAAGTCTAGCCAGGACTCTCTCCTCCAAAGGGCCCTTGCATCTCGGCCCTACAAGCCTCCAGCTCCGCAGCAACATCAGCAGCAGCCTCGCAAAACACCGAAGCAGGCGCCAGCAGCTAAGAAGGTGGTGTCTAAGCCCCAGCCCTTTCCTGCCAAGGACAAGAGGGGCGGTAAGTCCTCCAGGGGAGGCAAGGCTCCTAGAGGGAGTGGCCGCGGCCGCAAGCGCTAGGAGTGGCAATCCCCCGCGTGTCCACCTGTGGGGGGGATGCCTTCAAAGTTGCGTGCTCAGGTGGCAGCAACATGGGGCCAATGCTTGGACGGTCTCCGTGATCGGCCAAGGCTATTGCGTCCCATTCACAACATCTCAACCACCCCTGACAGCGAATCCAGTGTCGTTGAGCTCTTATGCCATGGGATCGGTAAAGGGGCTAGCCCTTCGGGCAGAAGTCGAGACCATGCTCAAGAAGGATGCTTTCCAGGAGGTCGTCGACAGCTCCCCAGCCTTCTTCAGTCGACTCTTTCTTGTAAAGAAGGCGTCTGGAGGCTGGAGACCTGTCATCGACCTCTCGGCTCTGAACAAGTTTGTCAAGCAAACTCCGTTCAGCATGGAGACAGCGGAGACGGTCAGACTTGCGGTGAGACCACAAGACTTCATGTGCATACTGGATCTAAAGGACGCTACTTCCAGATCCCAATCCATCTGTCTTCCAGGAAGTACTTGAGATTCAGCCTAGACAGCAAGACCTACCAGTTCAAGGTGCTGTGCTTCGGTCTCTCTACAGCACCTCAGGTGTTCACCAGAGTGTTTACCCTGATTTCATCTTGGGCGCACAGGAACGGCATCCGTCTCCTCCGATATCCTGTCCCCAAAGGCTCCTCTTAGGGAGATTCGCGGACGTTTTCCGAGAGACTAGCTGGCTCCGTTCTAAGCCTTGTCGAGGATTTTGGCCCTGTCTTTGAGTCCTTCGACTCCTTCCTGGGAAGGATGTAGGACTCTAACAAGGAATGTCCCACCTCAGGTGACTCCCGAGGACGGGAAATCCTCGTCCGATAGGGAAGGAGAAAAAGTCTGGGGGGGGCGAAGGAGCTCGCCTCGAAGGCTTACGAGGAGACAACTTAGCTCTTGGAGAGTCACCGCGTCTGAAACTCCTCTTTTTCTCTTCAGAGGGGTAGAGACAGCCAAGAATCTGTGCCCCAACTAAGAGAGAGCAGGCTTGACAGCCTGTGTAACTGCTTTGATTAGCGCACCGAACCATGGCTGTTGACTAATAACTGCGCTGTCAGACATTCCCTCTGGAGGGACAGGGATTGACGGATCCCTGGGAGGAGATTCCATCGGGGGGTTCGCCTGAAAAGAAGAAACAGGGTTCCTGGACCTTTCTGGATGCTTCCCTTCCGCCGCAGGGCGCGCTGCTCTGCGCTTGCGGGGAGGGGAATGCGGCGATGGCGACCTTGCCGTGCGGTGTCCAGCAGCCTCGCGCGCGGGAGGGTATTGACACTCGCGCAGGGGCGCGTAATGGTGCTCGCGTGATAGAGAATACCCTGGGTCGCGCACGGGAGACTGCCGATGCGCATGCGGGCGATTGCGAGGGCGCGCAGGAGAGTGATGCCGCGTAGAAGCGCGTGCGTGAGACTGTGGGCTCACAGGAGCTTGCGCAGCAGACTGATTGCGCGCGGGGGTGAATATTCGCGCGCGCGTGGACGGGCAGGATCAGGTCGTTGGACACGCGGGCGTGTGGGCGAGAGTTCGCGCCCCAGAAGACGTCGTAGGGCGCACGTGCGCAGGAGAGATGCCCCTAGCGCTCAGCGCGCAGTTGAAGCCTGTGTGCGTGAGCGCGCATCTTGCAGGCGCGCGTATCCTCGCCCAGATCCGAAGATCATGGGCACGCAGGAGAGACGGCTGTGCGTGGGCGTTAACGCTCGGGAGAGCGCTGGCGCGCAGGAGAGCGTTGGCGAGCGCTGATGGAAAGGAGAGCGCTGGCGCGCAGGTGAGCTCTGGCGCGCATGTCCATCATGGCGAGGGGAAGTATGTGCACAATGGCGCTTACGCCCTTGATGCCCTGAAACAGGGTTCGGTGCCTGACGAGCATGGTAGTCAGGTTTCGTGGGCACGTAAAGCGCATCAGCTCTCAGGTACGGCGACAGCAGGTCTGTCGGGTGGAAGGTCGACGTATCCTTTGAAATGACGACCTTCCACCGAAGGGGATCGCGAACGATCCGCTGAGAGGTCCAGGACCATAGCAGGAACAGTCGGTGAACATTGACGAGGCTCCTCTGCGGCGGACTGCAACGACGACGATGAACCAAAGAGGCGCCTCCTCACTGCTTTAAAAGGTGAAAGAATGCTTCTCTGGCGAAGGGGAAGGCGAGCCTTGCGACGGATGCGTCCTCTGGGGGCCGTTGGATCAGCAAGCTGACCTTCTGCAGTCCTTCGAAGAGGAGTCTCTGTAAGTGAACTCTCCTGAGGGGGAGAAACACCGGCAGGAGAGACTGTTGAACTTAGTTTCTCCCTCGTTGGTTGAGCAGGAACGGGATAAACTAAGCCTTCAGCTACTGCGGGATGTGAAGAGGCAGAGGTATTAGGAGATAACGCATTGGATACCTCTGACACCACGTCAACAATTGACAGAGGATCAACCTCTGCCAAAGTCAGCGATTGCTTGACAGCGGCACCCAATCGGATGATGTCTAGGAGAGCTTCCTTGGAGGGCCAATGCTCGAGCCCCAAGGAAGACCAAAGCTGAAATAAATCAGTTAAGGACACATCCTCCCCCGGGGGGAGAGGTGGAGCTGCCTCACTAGGGGAAGCAATGCCATCTCTCGAACCCTGAGTTTAGAAAACAAAACCACGGTCTATGCTACCACTCGACAGTCTCTCGAAAGAGACCAATCTCGTGGGAGCTTCAGAGGAGGTTTCGGCAACGGAAGAAGAGTCCTTGGGTTTTTCTCCTTTCAAAGAAACCTTCGAAGGAGAAATATTCCGCCTGGACTTCTTCTTTCGTCGTCGAGAAAACCTCTCCCACTGGGAGGCAGATCACTCCCTACACTCACCACACTTCTTATTACTATCAAGGGCAAAGGGTGTGAGGGTCTGTCTCGACCGCCGACATGAATGTTCCGCCGGGGCGGTCGGGTAATCAAGGACAGGTGCGCATAATCGCAGAGGCCAACTTCACACACAAACCTGTCAAAGAAAAACCATAAAAGCATTTATAGCTGCCAAGAGAGAGGCGATGATGAGAGAGGACACGTCCGTCTACCATCCGAGCCGAGAGCAAAGTGAGCTCAAGCACAGGTGTGTGTGAGGGGGGGGGTAGCAAGCTACCCTCCCCTACCCCTGCTAACTAGCAGTGTGGGTAGTAAACCCTCGTTAAATTTTAATGGCTCGTTATTTCAGCCACGCCGAAAGTAATACCCCTATTAAATGGCGTGGTTTGTATGTCAGTTACGGAACAAACACATATTTCAGGTCAACCGAAAGCATGAAGTCTCCCTCTCTGATGGAACTCTGTACGGACTGTCCTGTTTCCATCAAGAACTAAGTTTGTCAAACACACTTATTCAGTGAGGAGAAGTCTGTGAACAGTCTCCATTAGTTGGCTCAACTATACAAGCTTGGAGACTCATCTTGAATAACGAAGAGCACATTTTTCTCCATCTTGTTTACCTCTGTCCATAAGACTAAGGCTTTCGGTGATGTTGGAGGACCAGACGAGAACTCTATCGGTAAGTGAGATGGGGGAGCCAATGGTTCTGAAAGGGTAGTAAGTAACCATCTCGAAGAAAACTCGCTACCCACAGTTCAACCCCGTGTGTATGCTGGGTTGTCCAATGGTAGCGAAAGAGGAACTTTGGCATCAGTGTTTCTCTCTTCCTCCTCTCTTCCCCCTGCAGCTCTTCCTGAAAGAAACAAGTTGGGGGTTTGAAAGGGCTGAGCATGCACACTCATTTCTGGAAGTAAATTGAGGGCAGTCCAAATCAGGGTTTAGGAATGGATTTGACACCAATCCAACATGCATGGATGAGTACATTCTCTTTGAAGGGCCAGGGCTCTTAATGGAGACTATGAACTGGATCAAGGATCAAGGAGTCCTTTGAACCAGTCCTTCATCGCTGCTCGCACGCAACTCCTTGGAAGGAATGACATTGCTGCTCGCACCAAAGAGTTCCAAAGTGACTGAGCTATCTCTCTTGAGAAATTGCTTTGAGACTGGGCTAGCTTGGTTTGAGAAATGGAAAACAAAAGCATTCCTTCCATTCAAAATGCAGTTGGCCCACTAGTGTGCTAGTATGGTCACTGCCTTCCCACCAGACAGCAAGACACTTGTACTTCGGGGCTTGATAACCTTGTTGATTTTGCGAAGTATGTCACTGCACCTGACCACTGGTCAAGCCAAGAAACTGCTTGGAGAGAGGCAATGGCAGACAATTCCTTGGCTGCTGACTTAAGAGGCCAAGAAGGACCCACCCTCCACCTCGAGTTTATCCATTCAGTGCGCACACCAATGGGTCAACTAGCAAAGATGATAATGCGGCATGCTCTAGTGCATAAAACCTTCTATTCCTTGGGAGGGTATGGGGCAAGGTCTTGGTTGATTGGCTGGCCTTGAGAGAGTTGTCAGATCTACAGATCTGACCATAAACTTAAACAAGGGTTATAACAACCGGATCTGGCCAATCCACCTCCTAGGATTGCCTCAACCTATCAGGGGTACTGAAGTGCCGATCATTGACCGAGGTTCTCAAGGTCACGTCCCCCAGCGCAGATGTCTACGAAGGAACCCTCTGACCAGGAAACCAGACAAATCCCGAACATCCTCATACCCAGCTGGGATTAGAGGGTGCAGCAGGTTGCAACAGTGATTCGTTAACCCCCCCATGAATACAACGGTTCTTTCCCAAGTACAGAACCAGGAACATAATTGGAAGCTGAAAAGGCCTGGGAAGGCCAACAACATCTGGGGAAGAATCCCTGGTACTGATCAAGACAGAGGTGGAAGGAGTAGCACGTACTCTTCCCTCTGCTTATCTTATTGGGTGAGGCGACTGTCATAGCCCCGTGCCACGATCCATCTGCCCCCAATTCTTGGTCTTCCATTGCATGCACTTTGAGTGGTGCTATCCTCTCAACTCACCCTACCAAAGTATCATAGGATAAGAGAGGAGTAGTAGTAGTCCTCCATCCAGATAGAAAGGGTGATGGAAGGCACCGAAGCTCCGCTACCAACCAGGGAACAAAAAGTGTACAGAGCCATACACTCCTGTCCCCTAGCTGTCGGAATAGCCAGAGATCCCAGCTATGTCCCCAGATGCTTCAAACTCTGCTTGGGTTTTAGATTTGACTTTTCTAAATTTATGACCATCCCTAGATACAGTACTAACAAAGGAAGAGCAAGCAATATCCTTGTAGCAACTGCCTCTCGGAGGAGGCCAGTATTATCCAATCATGACACATCGAGACGTATATTGTACAAGTTGACAGCAGTGTAAAGTCTGAAACACAGGATCTTGAAATGATACACAATTCCATTCATGAAGAAAGGGGGGGGGGGTGATTCTAAGAAGACTGCTAAATGAATGCTTGAAAATAGGTATTTGGAAAGTCAGTACAGTTCATAATCTGAATCTGGCTTGTTGAATAATATCGTTCAGGGGAATAATGACTGGTCTTCAGCTCCAGTTGACTTCACCAAAAAGAGTCAACTCATAGAATCTTGGAGATCTGTAACTAATGACTTTGAGCTCATTCATCTCTTTTGCTTTCATTTCTACCAATAACGCCAGAGTTTCAGTGATTAAAGATAAAACCCTGGATTACCATTTCTGTCCACGTGAGGGGAGATTGAAGGAATTTGAAGGATATAAGGTATCCATCCAGATGGACTTCTAACATTCTGCATGATACTGCATAGCCACAGGATATGGTGACAGCAGGCTTTAGTCCCCCTCCTCCTTCCTTCTTAACATTACCACCCTTCCTGAACTATCCAGGCTGTGAGAAACAAGGCAGAACACTCTACAAGCCTTTTCTAGGGAAAGAAGCAACTGGGAGTCCTAATCGGGCTTTGGGGTTAGGAGCTTTCTTCAAAACCAATCCTGACAGAAGGGTAGAGACAGATTCTCTTGCCATAGCTGCCACTAGAGGGCTTTAAACCTTGAATGTAACTGTGTATTGGACGAGGGATCATAGTTAGCCTTCTTTCACTTCTCCACATTACGTCCTTATGAGAAAAAAAAAGAGAGATGTACCCTCCAGCATATTCTTTTACCTCAACACCAATGTAGCCTCCTGTCCAATTTGCCTGGAGAATCCAGATGATTGTATCCTTAAACTTCAGGATTCACTTGACCCATTTTGTGGCTGACTGACATGTCATAAAGGTCGTCATTGTCCTACCAGACAGAGCAAACTTCCTGTACATTTACAATGTCTCAGGATTTGACAAAGCTTGAGTAGCGGCAAAGTAAAATGTCAACTGCACCTGACAACTGGTTAATCCAAGAAGGTTCCAGAAAGACTTGCCTCAGAAAAATGTTTCCATGGCAGCACACTCAAGAATTGAAAAGACCGGTCACAAGGAAGTTAAGGACCTTGGCACCGATCGCTTGTACACAATTGGATATCTCAGTGCTTATAAAAGCACCGACAGCAGTTTTCAGCTGTTGCTGTTCCCAGTTGCATCACGGAAGATCCAGCTATGTGGAATGATCGCACAGAAAAAAAAAACAGGTGATCAATTCCCCACCACACAAGCACCTGGAAGTGTCCACACTCACTCGAGAGTTGCTAGGAGAACAATCACAAAGGCAGCTGATCGAGAATCATATTCTTGATCATGCTTACATGAGGGAATATCTCGTTGCTTGTACAAGCAAAGCAACCAATCGCTGGTTCCTATCATCCTTAGTTCTCTATTGCACAAATGTGATGAAACAACCATAAGCCATCTTCCTTTCCTTCAATACCTTAGTATAGGTAGGGAGAGTCCAAGGTGTTTCTTGTACGTCCAAAAAAAGGGGAAGGAGAAGAATGGAGCCCTACATCCCGATCAACAATGTCCACACAAGGTCCAATACAAGTTGGGTCCATCCGTCTAGTCTGTCTGTCACTAAGAAAACAATTGAAAGATATCATGTCAAAGTTCCAACAGTTAGTAAAAAGGAACAAAAAAGTCAGATGTTGTAGAAAATGGGATCAGTATCCAAGAAATACAAAATAAGGTGTAATATCACGGCTAGTACCTAGAGAGGAAATAACCAACAAAAACAGTTTGTGAAACCCACTAGAGGAAGGGTAGCTAATGCCAAGAACCCTAAACAACAGCCTAGAAATGTAACTAATACCAAAAACAAATTCTTCCCCCTAGCAGAGAAAGAGGAAGATGGGACTTTGTTAATCAGACACACTATGGTAAAGGACCAAGGGGTGCACTTCAGCTGCAAAAAGAGGAGAAAGGAGAGCTCTTATCCAGGTGCCAAATCACAGAAAATAATAGTAGTAGTCAGTAAAACTATAAGAGAGACCACTATTATGGTTTAGGCAACTGGAAATGACCTTATTCTTAAGAAAGAATACTGTTGGCCAAACAGAACCTTTGGTTAAACAGCTAGGAAAAACACCAATAATACTATAGGTATAGCTATTCTTCTAAGACTCGACTTCATCCACTTCACCCTCAGCAAGGCCATAGGGATAAACCAAAGGCTTATTTCCACATGCCAAAAAAAAAAAAAAAAAAGTGAAATTTATAGATCTTTGGGATACTTTCTACATCAAAAGAAAATTATACAGAAGAGATGGAATACACTTCAGTAAAGGCAGGAGAGTATACAGAAACCAACTTAACCTCAGCCTGTACAATTACTTGAACACAGTAAACCAAGAACAAATTAGATCCTTAGTAAATCCTTCAACAACAAAGAGGAAATTTGATAGAAAACTTGGATAATGCAGATTAAAGTAAAACAAAAACATTAGTAAATCAGGGAAACTAGCAAAGCCACAGAGGAAGAGAAAAAAAAAATAGAAAATTTCCTCAGATGGCACAAGTCAATGGTCAGTTAGAAACAAAAAGGAAATCTTTAGGGCAATGATAGTTAGTGAAGAACTAGATGTCATAGGCATTACTGAGATCTGGATTAAAGAAAAAAAAACAAAGAACTTTATCAGAAAACACGGGAATCCAAGGTTTCAAGCTTTTCAAGAAGGATTACCTTGCCTAAAAAGATGGAGGGGTAATACTCTATGTCCTGTTAAAAATCACTCAAAACCCTATAGAAATTAAATTAGAAGCTGAATGTAAAATGACAGGTGCAAATATCAACACAATAGGAAAAAACAAAAAACACAATAGGAAAAAACATGTCTATACTAGAAATATATAGACCACTACATCAAACAGTAGAACAGGACAAAGATCTGTATAGACAACTTGGACAAAAAAGTTACCAATAAGCTAGCTATCATAATGGGCGACTTCAATGCACCAGTAAACTGGGACACTCTGAACTCTATGTCAAACACCGAAGGACATAGTCTGCTAAAATTTGTCAACAATGAATTCCTCCTTCAGTGGATTGATAAACCAACCGGGGGGGGGGACAAGATAGTACCAGATATTGTGCTAACCACCGAAGAAAATTTAGTATTTAATGTTTCAGTAGGCAAATACATTGACCAAAGGGATCACAGAATAGTAAGGTTTCAGGTAAATATTCCTCATCTAAAAAGGAAAATAAAAAAAAAGCTAGACTACAGACCTAGTAACTGGATAAAACTGAAGGAATACACCAAGAATTTAGAATACGACGAAACAGGGAACATCGATACACAAGTGGTTCAACAGAGAAATAGCCAATACAACAAGAAGTAGAGACAGAAACGTGAATCAAGGGGTCCACGGCCTTCAATTCATGAAATTTCCGAGTGCAAGAAGTTAAGCCGTAAAGTAAATAAGCTAGTTATAAAGGCCAAGATCAGTGATGAGAAAAGTGCTTCAACTAGTAAAGAAAACCCAAAAGAAATTTTTTGCATATGTAAACTAGAAAACCAATCAAAAACAACATTAGCCCATTAAGAATGCATGTTTCATGCCTGTATTCACTAGGGAAAAATCACCGACCCTCCCCAAACCAGCTATCAAATATGAGGGGGCAAAGGGGCCACAACCCTTAAATAGAATCGCTTTTACAATGTTGTTACAAGGTTGTTAAAAGGAGAGGAGGCAAGGAAGAGGTGGATGGAATATTTTGAAAGTTTACTGAATGTTGAGGATAATAGGGAGGCAGATATAATTGCTGTTGCAGGTGTTGAGGTGCAGGTGATGGGAGATGAGAATGAGAGAGAGATTACAAGAGAGGAAGTGAGGAGAGCACTACATGAAACGAGAGTAGGAAAAGCATCTGGTATGGATGGTGTGAGAGCTGAGATGTTGAAGGAAGGGGGTGTGACTATACTTGAATGGTTGGCGAGATTATTTAATGTGTTTTGTGTTGTCAATGGTACCAGTAGATTGGGTTTGTTCATTGTATTGTACCACTATATAAGGGTAAGGGAGATGTGCATGAGTGTTTTAATTCAAGGGGTATTAGTTTGTTGAGTGTAGTTGGAAAAGTGTATGGTACAGGGTGGTTTTAGAAGAGGTAGGCGTTGTATGAATCGGATTTTTGCAGTTGGGCAGATATGCGAGAAATATTTAGCAAAAGGTAAGGTGGTGTATGTTGCGTTTATGAAACTGAAGAAAGCGTATGATAAGAGTTGATAGGGAAGCAATGTGGAATGTGATGAGGTTATATGGAGTTGGTGGAAGGTTGTTGCAAGCAGTGAAAAGTTTCTACAAAGGTAGTAAAGCATGTGTTAGGATAGGAAATGAAGTAAGCGATTGGTTTCTGGTGAGGGTGGGGCTGAGACACGGATGTGCGATATCGCCGTGGTTGTTTAACTTGTAAGTTGATGGAGTGGTGAGAAAGGTGAATGCTCGAGTGCTTGGACGAGGATTAAAACTGGTAGACGAGAATGACCATGAATGGGAGGTAAATCAGTTGTTGTTTACGGATGATACTGTACTGGTTGCAGACGCGGAAGAGAAGCTTGGCCGATTAGTGACAGAATTTGGAAGGGTGTGTGAGAGAATGTGGGTAAGAGTAAGGTTATGAGATGTATGAGAAGGGAAAGTGGTGCAAGGTTGAATGTTATGTTGAATGGAGAGTTACTTGAGGAAGTGGATCAGTTTAAGTACCTGGGGTCTGTTGTTGCAGCAAATGGTGGAGTGGAAGCAGATGTACCTCAGAGAGTGAATGAAGGATGCAAAGTGTTGGGGGCAGTTAAGGGATAAGTAAAAAATAGAAGGTTGGGCATGAATGTAAAAGAGTTCTGTATGAGCAAGTCATTGTACCAACTGTGATATATGGATCGGAGTTGTGGGGAATGAAAGTGATGGAGAGACAGAAATTGAATGTGTTTGAGATGAAGTGTCTAAGGAGTATGGCTGGTGTATCTCGAGTAGATAGGGTTAGGAACAAAGTAGTGAGGGTGAGAACGGGTGTAAGAAATGAGTTAGCAGCTCGAGTGGATATGAATGTTTTGAGGTGGTTTGACCATGTTGAGAATGGAAAATGGCTGTCTGGTAAAGAAGGTGATGAATGCAAGAGATGATGGGAGAAGTACGAGAGGAAGGCCAAGGTTTGGGTGGATGGATGGAGTGAAGAAAGCTCTGGGTGATAGGAGGATAGATGTGAGAGAGGTAAGAGAGCATGCTAGAAATAGGAATGAGTGGCGAGCAATTGTGACGCAGTTCCAGTAGGCTCTGCTGCTTCCTCCGGTGCCTTGGATGACTGCGGAGGTAGCAACTGTAGGGGATTCAGTGTTATGAAGCTTCATCTGTTGTGGATAACAGGGGAGGGTGGGCTAGGCAAGACAGATTATAGAACTAGAAGAACAGATAACCCCACACTTTTACAAAATATTCCAAAAGAAAGGCACCACAAGGATGGAAACTAGACAATGTTTCTCCAATCTACAAGAAGGGTCCAAACGAAGAACCTGACAACTACAGACCAGTGTGTCCAACTTCAGCGCCTTGCAAAAATTTTTAATTGATTATAGTAGATTCAATAGTAAAATATATAGAGAAAAATAATCTTTTGATAGACAGCCAACATAGTTTTAGACAAAAGAGATCATTTGTGACAAATCTTTTGGAATTTTTCCACATGTTTAGCATTTATGAATCCCAGCCACTGAGGGGAGCAAGTCAGCCTCAACTTGGTGCAGGTCCCGGCCATGAAAAATTAGCCAAAACCAATATGGCCAGTGGAGATTGTGAGATTAGAATTAATGCTAGGGCATTTATATGATTAAGTGTGGGACACAGGTAGATGGAGAACGCTGGCTAGAAACATCGACCCCACATAAAGTGGGAAAAGATGCAGACAAAGTAGTAGTTTGACATTTATGACAAGAGCAGGGCAATAGACATCATATACCTATACTTTCAAATGGCTTTTGACAAAGTTCCTTCTACAAATTAATGGTCAAAATTAGAGCACTAGGCACCATTGACCAGCCAGTTGAATGGATTGAAGAGTGGCTAACAAACAGAAAACAAAGAGTTGTAATCAATAGAGAAGATTCAGAGTGGGCAGCTGTTACAAGTGGAGTACTTCAGGATCCGTCCTTGGACCATTGCCTTTTCTATCTACATTAACGACATAGATTTAGGATTAACTAATAGAATAGCCAAATTTGCCGACAATACTAAATTGGGCATAAATGCTGCCAACTCAGAAGATTTAGAAGCCTTAAGAGAAGATCTAATGAAGCTAAGAGAATGGTCCAGAAAAATGGCAAATGCCTTTCAACTGTGAGAAATGTAAATCATGCACATAGGTTATAGTAACCCACAATCAGATTACTCGCTGCCGGGTAATGAAATAGAATATGTGGACCAGAAGGAACGTCTCTATATTATTATCAGAAGGATTTGAAGTTCACCAAACAGAACATAAAACCTGAAAAGAAAGGACAGAAACTAACAGGCTACATGAAGAGACAATTCAAATACAGAAACAAAGACACAGTACTACAGCTGTACACATCACTAGTAAGACCCCATCTAGAATACAGAGTCCAATTCTGGGCTTCAAGTATTCAGAAGGATATAGATAGACTGGAAGCAGTACAAGCTAGGGTCACCAAAGTAGTTCCAACACTAAGGAAATTTGGATACAAACAGAGGATGGGACGTTTGAACTTATTTGATCTACAAATTCAACGACTAAGGGGACAGTTAAAAGATTACACCAATCTATTCACGCTTAGCACAAGTTAATCCAGAGGTAACAGATACAAACTGGATCTGAAATGATACAACACCACTCAATGTGGCAATTTCTTTACATACAAAATAGCAAATACTTGGAATAGACTTCCAGTAGATGTAGTAAACAGTAACACAGTAAAAGAGTTCAACAATAAGTTAGAGATCATAAGAGCTCTGAATGCTTGAACTAAATCGCTCTACCAAGGAGCAATTGGGGTCTCCACGGATGGCGAAATTCAAAATCCTTGTAACTCCTTGCAAAATGCACACTTTGGGGGGGGGTTGATTCTTGGTACCATACCATCACCCTCTCACTCTTGAGGAGTAGGATAGGTTGAGTCGATCGGTCCTCTTGAACTTTGATGGATACTTCTTAGGAGGTCTCAGTACTACATCATCACTCTCTCCCTTATGAGGAGAGAGATCAGAGATCAGTTGGAGTCTCACAAGACTCCTTTCAGTTAATCTTCCAAAACTTCTTAGATGACTGCCTGTTCTTAGAAGCAGCAGCATATGAAAAATATGAAAAGGAAGAAAACCCAGAAGAGGAGGAGGAATGTCTGTGCTCTTTTGTCTTACCCCACCCTTCTTTGGAGTCGAGGACTTTGACACTAGCGATGCCTCTTCAAAGGCAGCCAAGACTACACTAGCATGTACCATGCCCTCCAGCACCTTTGCAGGTGTAACAGGAGTTGGGATAGTCACTGCAAGGGGAGCAGCAGAAGTCCTGGTGGCAGCTAAAATCTAGTCTCCCACTGACGCAATACCCGTGATGCACAAGGAAGGCCAATGGGTGAACTCCACTGCAGAGGAAACTCCAACTTGTACTCTTAACAAAAGTGATGAGGAGGAACAGAAACGACCCAAGTAAAAACCAAGATGATGAGGATCAGTAACAAGCTTGGACATAGAAATTACATTGAATTTTTTTTTTTATCTAAAAAGGATAAGTAATCTAACACTCATCCAAAATTTTTCCATCAAAACAGGATAAGTAATCTAACACAGTAACCTTCCACAATACAAACTATGCACAGTACTGTACTAAAAAAATTTCTGACAATACAAATATGTGCAAAAGTAATAATTATAAAATAAAAATATAAAAAATTACATATGGCTAAGTGATAAAATAATTATGAAATAAAAATATAAAAGAATTACATATGACTTAATTTTAAATTGCACAGCTGTACAGAAGGTTAGTGTCATCACACATACACAGGTGATCTGATTAGATGATTGTTAGCAATATCCTCATATCTTCATTTTCATTTAAAATCAAAATATTCAATTATTTTTAATGCCTCTTCTATTCCTGTTCAATTTGAGTTTATTTCACTTTTCATTTTCAAAATGCTAAAAAAATTTATTCTGAATTTTGATGATTCGTGTTCTGTACAGTAATTCATTTCAAAATGGCTAATTATAAAAAAATAAAAAAATTTGTGTTCATAACATTTTATCATTGTTAATTAATATTAGTCAGTGACATTAACCCTTTTACCCCCAAAGGACGTACTGGTACGTTTCACAAAACTCATCCCTTTACCCCCATGGACATACCGGTACGTCCTTGCAAAAAAATGCTATAAAATTTATTTTTTTCATATTTTTGATAATTTTTTGAGAAAATTCAGGCATTTTCCAAGAGAATGAGACCAACCTGACCTCTCTATGACAAAAATTAGGGCTGTTAGAGCAATTTAAAAAAATATATACTGCAAAATGTGCTAGGGAAAAAATAACCCCTTGGGGGTTAAGGGTTGGATATTTTCAAATAGCCTGGGGGTAAAAGCGTTAACAGCTACAGAACATCAGAGTAATACAAAAAGCATTTTTTTTTTTTTTTTTTTTTTTTTTTTTTTGAATGTGTAAAATTTATTTATGATTATCTTCATAGTTAACCCTTCTTTAAACTTTTTTTATTATACAAAATTTATTTACGATTACCTTCATAATTAACCCTTCTTTAAACTTCTTTAATATGCTAGTTAACCCTTCTTTAAACCTTTATTATAGTATGTTCTTACACCAAAATTTTTTGGCTAATCATTATTTTTTAGGTGACACAGTTGTGATATGGTGAAACAATGCAAAAATCAACAGTTCACAATAGTGTAAACCCCATCTTAATGATACTAGAAAATTAACAATTGTCTCAACAGTACCTGTGCTAGATTTTGGATGTTTGGCCTTTTATCAAATTTATCAGTACATGATAAGACATTAACCTTTTTTTGAGTGCCAACCCTTTGGCAAATAATTCAGCACAAGTCCCATTTTTTTTTTCTTTTTTTTTTTTTTTTTTTGACATTTTACCTCGTACATCTTAGCACCAAAATTATACAAGATAGAACTTTAAATATTGTATACTGAATAAATTTCCTTAGCATTTTTATATAATGTTACATATTTTGTTAAATAACTAATAAAGGGATTTTGACGAAGGAAAACTCTATTTCTGGGCGAGGGACCTGTCGCTCCGTGAAATGCTCCTTATAGCACCATTTCTAAGATATAAATACTGCTAAATATACCAGAGAAAAAAGTTGCATGGAATGCCAGGAATATACCCAGCTCGCTCACCTTTATAGGGTATAGTAGCTGGGGCGTGTTAAAACCACTACCAGAGGTCCCTTACCAATTAGTCTTCTCCTTCCTCAACATCCACCATTACTACGAGGTGCCGTAGAAAAATTGGAGGAAAAATACATCCAATGGCACTCAAAGCATTAATAAAGAATCAAGGAAATCAAGAATAATGAAGGGAATTAGAAACAAAGCTCTTTTTACCTAGGACAGCCTAACAGGGATAAGTTTCACCAATCAACATCCAAAGCTTTACTAGTTTTAGCAGCTCTTTGGTATTCAGTTCATTCTCCCTTAACTGGTCACTAAGTGTAAGCACAGAAAGATGCCTAAAATATGATATATGGTACTGTACTTCCATTTCAACATTA
This sequence comes from Palaemon carinicauda, assembly GCF_036898095.1. Classification (NCBI taxonomy): domain Eukaryota; kingdom Metazoa; phylum Arthropoda; class Malacostraca; order Decapoda; family Palaemonidae; genus Palaemon; species Palaemon carinicauda. The sequence goes on from NC_090751.1 coordinate 32,468,420, forward strand.
GGCTTATCATTAAAATATTGTAGTTTTATCTGCATAAGGAAGACTAAAATATTAAAAATGTAGAAACAAGATATGCAAAATATTTTTAGTATACTAAAGCCAGTAAATACAAAGGCATTGATTGATATACTGTACCGAGTTGAAAAAGTATTAATAAATGTATAACTGCATACAATATCAAGCTTAGCAAAATCACCAAATAATAGAACAAGCAAGTAATTTACAAGGCAGTAATGTAAACAAAGCAAATGCTACAGCAAATACCAAATATACTATGAAGCACATACTGTATATCTGAAAAACTCAAAGGTCTACTGAAACCAATGTGTTTATCATTAATAAATGGAATGTATTTGCAGACTAACAGTAGTCATAGGCTCCAAAACACTTTTTTGTATGTAAAATAAATACACTGCAGTAGTGTACAGTAATCTATTTACTGTGTACAATACATATTCGAGAATATAATTCTCTACAAAATTAGACCAAAGATATAAATCTTACAGATGTGTAACAAAACTACTTAATCCTAATGCATTGTGAAAATTACAAAATAACTGCACTTCATGGTACATACATTATGAACAGCGTACATCTTCATGAGATCTCAACAAAAGTACAGTATTACAAGACTAGAAACTTAATCCTCTTTCAGTGATTCTGCATTTCAGGATTTTATTCGAGGAATACAAAATTATTAGATTAGCCCTGAGCCCTTTGCGCTTTATCTTGTGACTGGAAGAATCTACATTACTGCTGAGAGAGATGTCTCTAAGAGCTGTTGAATGCAGGTAAAGTGTTAGCAGTATTATCAGAGGATGAGGTTGATTAATTTGTAAAAATGGAAAAATCGAAAGGAAAGGAGAGAATTGGAAATCAATGAAAGAAATTAAATCATAAAATGACTGAGTATGGAGTAAAGGAAAATGTATAGTTGGGAAAGTAAGGTGAATAGTATGGAGAATTGAATGTAAGACAGTATTACAGATGCTCGGAATTGCAAAAATTCCTGTAAGAAGAAATTTGTGGTGTTTGTGAAGAAAACCCTGTGGTATCCAGGTAAATATTTAAAGCAAAAACATTTATGAAGTGGGAATAGATTCTAGACTACTGAATGAAAAATTAAATTTTAAATTTTTTTTTTATTTTTCCTAGTTTACAAACCTGAATCCTTTAATGAGAGTAAGATTTCAACAAAGCTGGAAACACTAATGTTAAAATTTTATAATGAGGTGTCAGTAGCTATAGGCCAGTGGCGAGGAAGCCCCACCCTACCAACAGCTCACCGAGTAGCCAAATGGACTTTCGCCTAGGAATCGCAGAGTGGATTGAGGCAGGAAATTTAAGGACTCAAGTTAGTGGACTGATGTGGAAAGTTAAAGGACTCAGGTTTTTATAGTTAGGAAAAATAAGAATTATTCAAAATTTGTGATTTTTTCCTACAAGGATACAAACCCTCGTCTTTTAACAGGAGACTTATTCTTAGATGAGAGGAGCTTCCTATGACCAAACTGGCTGGTGTCACATCCTTGGATGTCAATGCACTTGGACCTAATAAGTATAGACTTTCCATCCACATCCATTGTCCTAAAAGGGTTTAGGTGTTAAGATTTAGGCTTCTGCTATTAGGCATACAGTTAATTTAGGAACCTTTATCCACACTGGGTTATCTTGTCAGATTTTAAAGCAATTATAGACTAGTGTGTTTACATTTATATCCATCCTCTCCCTCGTTAGAAGGATGGGGGATCTAACATACTTTTAAATAAGATAGAACAAGCACTCAGCACAGCATGACAGCTCACCTGCATCTGTGTCCATTTCAACAACATAACATGTCAACTGCTGCACCCCACGAGAGGAGAAGAGAAGAGGAAAAAGCCAGACATTCTCACTTTTCACTTGCTCATGTGCTCTGGTTCTTGTCTCTCAAAGCTAGAAAGTTGTGTTCTCAGACTTTCCTCTTACACCCTCTACCGACAAAGCTGTTGGTTAAGTGGCTGTGTTCACTACAGATAGCATCTTAGTGCCATGACAGGTAAAAAAAAAAAAAAAAAGCAACTCATCTGAATCCTCAGTTGCTTCCCTGAGTGAAGAAATAGAAAAAGAAACTCAAACCTAAGGTCATGAATGATGGGATTCAGGCTCTTCACCGAATTCAGGTACAAAGGAAAAGGAGATATTCCTCCAACCCTCAGTATGAGATACCACGTAAGACAATCTGTGGATTTCGCTAACCCATATAACAGTGGCCAGGGTTAGTAAGAAAACTGTTTTATGGTAGGATCCTTGTCAGAGGCCCTTCCCAGGGGTTTGTATGGAGATTATTTCAAAGCTTAGGACTTTGGTGGTGTCCTAAGCTGGTGGTCTGATCTCTAGGAGGACAGGATTACTCGAAACCCTTCATCAGCAATGAGAGTTCCCGAGGTTAGAGAGAGGACAAGGGCTTTCAGCCTGAGGTTTTGGCTTAAAGCTGAACTTTCACTGCTGAGACTGAAAGGCATTTCCTTCTACATAGGAAGACCAGAAACTCTGCTATTGTTTGTAGAGAAACTTTGATAGAAAAGTTCCCCACCCACAGCACCAATCATAGAAGATGACTCACTTAGCCTGGTATGCGGCTGCTGACTTGCATATGTATCGGACATCTCTTTATCAGTGCCTTGTGAAAAGCCCCTCTTTTGGAGGAGATGCTGGATAACCTCCAACTGTGGGAAGATCGTACTATTAATGAGGAATTGGTGAAGACATGCACCTAGAGGTAATTGGAAAAAAAATTGAGATCTAAAGATAAGAAATTATTTTAAAATGTTATTTATGGAACAATTAGTCACAAAAATAGTAGCCTTGGAAGTATGGAAAAGACCTGTAGGAAAGTCGAGGAAATCATGGCAAACAGGAATTTCTATATAACCTACATCTGATAGGAGTTGAGGCATTGTGCAACCTAGTAGATAACTAATTTTATGAATGATTCAAGAGATGGGGTTAAAAGGAAATAAAGTATTTTTCCTTCAAACACATACCGGTATATAATATGCCAGTACAGTAGATACTACACAAGAGGGAACCATATGTTGATTTGTTGAAAGTTTCTGGAAAAAAGCAGGACAGATGAAGAACAACACCACATAGGAGTCAAGGCAGACTACAACACACAGAGTAGAGAGAAGTCATTTCACATCTAACTCTTTATATTGGAAAAAGTTTAAAATTATTTAAGGTGGATTGAAAAAAAAAAGCCAATTATTTTTCTTCAATTACACATATGATACTGTATGTACATACTACACATGAGTGGACCATATGCTTATTTGCTATACATTTCAAACCTTAAAAATTTGCATTAATAACTCCAAACTTGTTATATACTTGAAAATAAGTCTAAAATTTCTTTAATAATTTCACAAAGTATTTCATTCTATTATAAACAAATAAAAGCCCTCCTAAGAAATTATTTTTTGTAATAAACCTGGCAAAAGGGAGGTGAAAACTCCACCAGAATATAAACTAGATATGAAGGAAAGTGAACCTGCAAATAAAGCTTATGATTCATGACTAAGTATGAAAATAAGAACTTCTATCATACACATTTCTTTCTCTTAGACTTGAATAAAAATGAAAAGTTAAGAAAAACATTACTTTAGAGAGGAATGTACAGTAAAATGCATAAAAAAGTAGCTTATTCCAGTTTTCACATTTATTAATATCTTATTTTTAATAACTAAAAATGAAATTTGATGTTTCCTAATTCTGGTTTTAAAGTCATCATAGTATCTGCAGTTACTAATGGTAAATATGAAAATAACAAAATGAAAACCAAAATAGCAGAGATAAAGGTAATTATATAATGGAAAGGTAGCTATACTATCTAAACAATTATATTTTCAATAATTCCTAAAAGCCAAGTTAGGATGGGCAGCAGGTACCGAGTGAAAAGATCAGTCTCGCTCCAAAAATGATCTCGATATACAAGGTAGATTGGGTATTATGTAATACAACTATACTGTAATTAAACAACAAAATGATACAAAAATAATTTTCATCTAACAAAACACTTTCATCTTCATCACTAAAACATAAATCCTGCCACTCTGACAGAGGAGTACATCATACTGATCCAAGCTAGCACAGTTTTACTGCAGCCTTTACAATTGTGATTGAATCAAAATACTTCTTATATAAATAGCCTAGTATAATTACACACAATGCAAACACTTGCTTAGACAAAATAAGT
>NC_090751.1:32473156-32528156 GCF_036898095.1 Palaemon carinicauda
AAAATGTTATTTTCATTAGTAAAATAAATTTTTGAATATACTTACCCGATAATCATGTAGCTGTCAACTCCGTTGCCCGACAGAATTCTACGGAAGGGATACGCCAGCGATCACTATACAGTGATACCTCGGTAGTCGAACGACTCTATACTCGAACAATTCGGAGTTCGACCAAAATTTTCGAGAAATTTTTGCTGCGGTGCTCGACCAAAAATTCGGTACTCGACCAGCCGAACACGTGACGACCGCATGGGCTTTGTGATGATCGCGCCATCTCGGCCACTCTCGCTTGTTCGGGAAGCATCAGTTCTCTCGAGAGCGTCACTCAGACAACGCGCGATCAGCATTCGTTGTGATTTAGTGATTTTCAGTGCTTTTAATTGCTCTTTTAGCTTTCATAATGAGTCCCAAGAAAGTAATGAGTGTTAAGGGGAAGGAGAAGAGGAAAACAGTGCGAACAACGATCGAGTTGAAGAAGGAAATTATAGCGAAATATGAGAATGGTGTACGAGTGTCCGATTTAGCGGTAGAATACGGAATGGCGAAGTCGACCATTTCTACGTTTTTAAAGCATAAAGAAATGATTAAGAAGGCGAATGTTGCAACGGGAGTTACGGCGGTAACTAAGCAAAGGCCACAAGTGATTGAGGAGATGGAAAAGTTGCTTTTAATATTTATTAAAGAAAAACAGTTGGCCGGGGAAAGTGTTAGTGAAGCGTTCATTTGTGAAAAAGCGTTGCATATCTATGAAGAATTAGTGAAGAAAAGTCCGAGTACCAGTGAAAGTGATTCATTTACATTTAAAGCGAGCAGGGGTTGGTTTGAAAAGTTTCGTAATAGAACAGGTATTCATCGTGTTACTAGGCATGGGGAGGCAGCTAGTTCGGATCAAATTGCAGCCGATAAATACGTGGGGGAATTCGATCGGTACATAAATGAACAAAATTTGATCGCACAACAAGTCTTTAATTGTGATGAGACTGGGTTATTTTGGAAGAAAATGCCAGCCAATACGTACATTACCAAGGACGAGACGAAGATGCCAGGTCACAAGCCAATGAAAGATAGGCTAACATTGTTGCTGTGTGCAAATGCAAGTGGCGATTGCAAGATCAAACCCTTGTTAGTGTACCACTCGGACAACCCCCGGGTGTTCAAACGAAATAATATTTGTAAAAGTGCACTACCAGTTATGTGGCGCTCGAACACTAAATCTTGGGTCACAAGACAATTCTTTACTGAGTGGATAAACGAAGTGTTTGCCCCCCAGGTTAAGGCTTACCTCATTGAAAAGAGCTTGCCAATGAAATGTCTTCTGGTTATGGACAATGCTCCTGCACATCCTCCAGGTCTCGAGGATGACTTGAAAGAAGAATACAGCTTTATCAAAATCAAATTCTTGCCCCCCAATACTACTCCCATACTCCAGCCCATGGACCAACAGGTCATTTCAAACTTCAAAAAACTCTATACCAAGGCCCTTTTCAGAAAGTGTTTTGAAGTGACCAGTGACACGAAGTTGACCCTAAAGGAATTCTGGAAGGAACACTTCAGCATCCTCAACTCTGTTAACATGATTGACCAAGCTTGGCGAGGTGTGACCTATAGGACATTGAACTCTGCCTGGCGTAAGCTGTGGCCATCATGTGTCACAGAGAGGGAGTTTGAAGGTTTCCAACCAGAGGCGGGTCCAAGCACTGCTACCCCTGTAATTTCTGATGACACTGATGTCGTTGAGGAAATTGTTGTCATGGGCAGGAGTTTGGGGCTTGAGGTCGACAAGGATGATATTGATGAGCTTGTAGAAAGCCATTCTACCGAGTTGACTGTGGAGGAATTGTTGCACCTGCAACAACAACAGCAGCAGGATCTGATTATGGAGCAGGAATCTTCAGAAGAGGATGAGGTAAGGGAGGATGTTCCAAGTTCTCTCATCAATGAAATTTGTTCCAAGTGGGCAGATGTGCAGGCTTTTGCTGAAAAATACCACCCAGAAATTGCAGTAGCAAACCGGGCAGTGCATATGTTTAATGATAGTGTCATGTATCATTTTCGAAGAATACTGCAGAGGAGGAAGAAACAATTAACAATAGACCAGTTTTTCACAAAAGAAAAGAAAGCTGCTACATCAAAGCCTGTTTCTCCTCCAAAGAAGAGACAAAGAAGAGAAGAAACCCCTGAAATAGATCTGCCCACCCTTTCATTGGAGAGAGAAACAACTCCTGAAGGAGAACTACCCCGCCACATCATGGAAGGGGACTCTCCTTCCAAGCAGTAACCTCCCCCTTCCATCCTCTCCACATCCATCCCTGTATGCCATCGAACCGCTGCTCAAAGGTATGTTCACTACAGTACAGAAAATGGTTTAAAATTGTTTTATTTTAGTACAGTAAATGGTTTAAAATTGTTTTATAGGATTTTCTGACCAATTTCATACACATTTAGATAATTATTGTTGTTTAGGTACACGTTTTATTAATATTTTGGGCCTGTTCGAGTGCTTGGGAACGGAATAGAATATATACCATTATTTCTTATGGGGAAAAAAAATTCGGTACTCGAACAAATCGGAGGTCGAACACGGATCTCGAACGGATTATGGTCGAGTACCGAGGTATCACTGTACTAGAAGGGGGTGTACTCACCAGCGCCACCTGTGGCCAGGTACTGCAGTACTTCTTGTTGACACCACCTCAATTTTTCCTCGGTCCACTGGTTCTCTATGGGGAGGAAGGGTGGGTCAATTAAATCATGATTATCGGGTAAGTATATTCAAAAATTTATTTTACTAATGAAAATAACATTTTTCAATATTAAACTTACCCGATAATCATGTAGCTGATTCACACCCAGGGGGGTGGGTGAAAACCAGTGTACATGACTATAAGATAGCTAAGTATCCCGTATTTCATATAATCAGTTATTCAAAATAACAATGAAATAATAAGTACCTGGTAAGGAAGTCGACTTGAACCATTACTCTGCCTTTAATAAGTTCGTCTTCCTTACTGAGCGCAGCGTTCCTCTTAGGAGGCTGAATCAACTCTAAGGTGCTAAAGTATACAGGGCTGCAACCCATACTAAAGGACCTCTACACAACCTCTAACCCAGGCGCTTCTCAAGAATGAATTGACCACCCGCCAAATCAAAAAAGGATGCGGAAGGCTTCTTAGCCTACCGTAACAACCCAAAAAACAACAATAAAAGCATTCAAGAGAAAGGTTAAAAAAGGTTATGGGATTAAGGGAATGTAGTGGCTGAGCCCTCACCTACTACTGCACTCGCTGCTACGAATGGTCCCAGGGTGTAGCAGTTCTCGTAAAGAGACTGGACATCTTTAAGATAAAATGGTGCAAACACTGACTTGCTCCTCCAATAAGTTGCATCCATAATGCTCTGCAGAGAACGGTTCTGATTAAAGGCCATCGAAGTGGCTACAGCTCTCACTTCGTGGGTCCTTACCTTCAGCAAAGCAAGGTCTTCATCCTTCATGTGAGAATGGGCTTCTCTAATCAGAAGCCTTATATAATACGAAACTCCGTTTTTGGACATAGGCATCGAAGGTTTCTTGATTGCACACCATAAGGCTTCTGACTGTCCTCGTATAGGTTTTGACCTATTAAGATAATATTTCAGAGCTCTGACAGGGCAAAGAACTCTTTCTAGCTCGTTACCCACCATGTTGGAAAGGCTAGGAATTTCAAACGATCTAGGCCAAGGACGTGAAGGAAGTTCATTCTTAGCTAAAAATCCGAGCTGTAAAGAACATGTTGCAGATTCGGATGTGAACCCAATGTTCTTGCTGAAGGCGTGAACCTCACTAACTCTTTTAGCTGTTGCAAGGCAGACGAGGAAAAGAGTCTTGAGGGTAAGGTCTTTGAAGGAAGCTGACTGGAGAGGTTCGAACCTAGGAGACATAAGGAACCTTAAGACTACGTCTAGATTCCAGCCTGGAGTGGATAAACGACGTTCTTTAGAAGTCTCGAAAGATTTAAGGATGTCTTGAAGGTCCTTGTTGGAAGAAAGGTCCAAACCTCTGTGGCGGAGAACTGAAGCCAACATACTTCTGTACCCTTTAATCGTAGGAGCCGAAAGGGATCTCTCATTCCTTAGATGTAATAGGAAGTCAGCTACTTGGGTTACAGAGGTATTGGTAGAGGAAACTGCATTGGCTCTACACCAGCTTCGGAAGACTTCCCACTTGGATTGGTAGACTCTACGAGTGGATACCCTCCTTGCTCTGGCAATCGCTCTGGCTGCCTCCTTCGAAAAGCCTCTAGCTCTAGCGAATCTTTCGACAGTCTGAAGGCAGTCAGACGAAGAGCGTGGAGGTTTGGGTGTACCTTGTCTACGTGAGGTTGACGTAGAAGGTCCACTCTTAGAGGGAGAGTCCTGGGAACGTCGACCAGCCATTGTAGTACCTCTGTGAACCATTCTCTTGCAGGCCAAAGGGGAGCAACCAGCGTCAGCCGTGTCCCTTCGTGCGAGACGAACTTCTGAATGACTCTGTTGATGATCTTGAACGGTGGGAATGCGTAAAGGTCGAGATGGGACCAATTCAGCAGAAAAGCATCCACGTGAACTGCTGCTGGGTCTGGAACTGGGGAACAGTACAAAGGAAGCCTCTTGGTCATGGAGGTGGCAAACAGATCTATCGTAGGCTGACCCCACAAGGTCCAAAGTCTGTTGCACACGCTCTTGTGAAGGGTCCATTCCGTGGGGATGACTTGATCTTTTCTGCTTAGGCGATCTGCTGAGACGTTCATGTTGCCCTGAATGAACCTCGTTACTAGAGTGAGGTTTAGACTTCTTGACCAAATGAGGAGGTCCCTTGCTATCTCGTACAGGTTCCTCGAATGGGTCCCTCCCTGCTTGGAGATGTAAGCCAAGGCTGTGGTGTTGTCGGAGTTCACCTCCACCACCTTGCCTAGCAGGAGGGACTTGAAGTTCATTAGGGCCATATAAACTGCCAGCAGCTCCTTGCAGTTGATGTGGAGCGTTTCCTGTTCCTTGTTCCATGTTCCCGAGCATTCCTGTCCGTTCAAGGTCGCGCCCCAGCCCGAGTCTGATGCATCCGAGAAGAGATGAAGATTGGGGGTCTGAATCGCTAACGATAGGCCCTCCTTGAGAAGGAGGTTGGTCTTCCACCACAAGAGAGTGGTCTTCATCTCTTTGGTGACAGGAATAGAGACTGCTTCGAGCGTCAAATCCTTGTCCCAATGAGCTGCTAGATGGAATTGGAGAGGGCGGAGGTGGAGTCTCCCTAACTCGACGAACAGGGCTAACGATGACAGGGTCCCTGTTAGACTCATCCACTGTCTCACCGAGCAACTGTTCCTCTTCAGCATGCTCAGGATGCATTCTAGGGCTTGGCTTATCCTTTGGGGCCGATGGAAAAGCCCGAAAAGCCTGACTCCGAATCTCCATTCCCAGGTAAAGTATGGATTGGGAGGGAATGAGCTGGGACTTTTCTAAGTTGACTAATAGACCCAGTTCCTTGATCAAGTCCAAAGTCCAGTTGAGACTCTCCAGACAGCGACGACTCGTGGAGGCTCTTAACAGCCAGTCGTCTAAATAAAGGGAGGCTCTGATGTCCGATAAGTGGAGGAATTTTGCAATATTCCTCATCAGATGCGTAAACACCATAGGAGCTGTGCTTAGGCCAAAACACAGGGCTTGGAATTGGTACACAACCTTTCCAAAAACGAATCTCAGGAAAGGTTGGGAGTCTGGATGAATAGGAACGTGAAAGTAAGCGTCTTTCAGATCCAACGAGACCATCCAGTCCTCCTGCCTGACCGCTGCTAGGACCGACTTCGTCGTCTCCATAGTGAACGTCTGCTTGGTGACATAAGCATTGAGCGCGCTGACGTCCAGCACCGGTCTCCAACCTCCTGTCTTCTTGGCCACCAGAAAGAGACGGTTGTAGAAGCCCGGGGATTGATGGTCCCGGACTATAACCACTGCCTTCTTCTGTAACAGGAGCGACACCTCCTGGTGTAACGCTAGCCTCTTGTCCTTTTCCTTGTAGTTGGGAGAGAGGTTGATGGGAGAAGTGGTCAGAGGGGGTTTGCGGCAGAATGGTATCCTGTAACCCTCCCTTAGCCACTTGACAGACTGGGCGTCTGCACCTCTTCTTTCCCAAGCTTGCCAGAAGGTCTTGAGTCTGGCTCCTACTGCTGTCTGGAGAGGAGGAGAGTCAGTGTTTGCCTTTTGAAGTCTTGGGACCTTTCCTAGACCTGCTCCTGGAAGAGTCTGGACGGGAGCTTCCTCGGCTGGGGGCTCTGCCACGAAAGGGCGGAATAAACCTTGTAGCAGGAGTATCGGCCACTGGGGTGCGGTAAGTTCTGGGAACTGAGGGAGCAACCTTAGCCTTACGAGCTGAAGAGGCTACAAGATCATGAGTGTCCTTCTGAATCAGGGCCGCAGACAAATCCTTGATAAGCTCTTCGGGGAACAAGAACTTAGAAAGCGGAGCAAAAAGGAGTTGAGACCTTTGACAAGGTGTGATGCTAGAAGAAAGAAAAGTGCAAAGTTGCTCCCTTTTCTTAAGAACTCCTGAAACAAACATTGATGCAAGCTCGCCGGACCCATCCCGAATTGCTTTATCCATGCAGGACATTATAAGCATGGCTGAGTCCTTGTCCGCAGGGGTGGTCTTCTTGCTCAAGACCCCCAGGCACCAGTCGAGAAAATTGAAAATCTCAAAGGCACGAAATACACCCTTTAAGAAGTGGTCTAAGTCGGAAAAGGTCCAGCAGACCTTAGAGCGCCTCATCGCTGATCTACGAGGAGAGTCGACCAAACTTGAGAAGTCAGCCTGGGCAGAGGCAGGGACTCCCAAGCCTGGTTCCTCTCCTGTGGCATACCATACGCCCGCCTTAGAAGTCAGCTTAGTAGGTGGGAACATAAAGGAAGTCTTCCCTAGTTGCTGTTTGGACTGCAACCAATCCCCTAATATTCTTAAAGCTCTCTTAGAGGATCTAGCAAAGACGAGCTTAGTATAGGCCGACTTAACAGGTTGCATGCCCAGCGAAAACTCAGATGGAGGAGAGCGGGGGGTAGCAGAAACAAAATGGTCCGGGTATACCTCTCTGAAAAGAGCCAGGACCTTACGAAAGTCAATGGGTAGAGGAGAAGACTTGGGTTCCTCCACGTCCGAAGAGGGATCTAGGTGCGCAGCTTCCTCCTCAGAAACCTCATCACCAGAGTGTAGCGAAGTGAGAGGTAAAGTAACAGCGGTATGCTGAACAGCAGAATCTTGACAAGCGGGTGCATAAACACTTGCGGTTTCATCCTCAAGTCTCTGTTGCTGAATTAAAACCTGAGGTTCAGGCTGCAAAGACTGGTCAAGAAGTGTAGAGGAAGGTAGGTGCATGGGTTGAGGTGGCTGACTCCTAGCATGAGCTTCCTGTCTCAAGAGTTGCGCTTGCTGCAAGGGTTGTGGATGCGCAGTAGCAGGTTCCTGACTCACAAGTTGAGGTTCTTGAGGTGTGAGCTGCGAGAGTTGAGGTAGCGGCTGCGCAGAACTCAGTTCCTGTCTCACGAGTTGAGGTTCCTGAGGTGCTAGCCTCAAGAGTTGAGGCTCTCGCCTTGAGGAAAGTTGAGGTCGCTACAGCGAGAGCTGAGGTGGTTGCCTCATGGATGGAAGAGGTTGTCGTACCTCAAGAGGTTGTTGCCTCGATGGTCTAACCGCAAGAGGAAGAGGAGGAAGTAAGGCATAAGACTCTTGTTCCCATTGTTGAGGTTGTCTTAAGGAAGGTGGAGGTTGCTGCACACCACTGGTAACTGGCAACTCCGAACGCGGTAAGGTAGCCTGAGGAACCTCAACTTCGTACGCCTGGCAGACTGGACTGCGGTGAGGCGGAGCGCTCGCAGGCGGAGGTGTAACCTTCTCAGCCTGAAACTCACGCATTAAGACCGCAAGCTGTGACTGCATGGACTGCAGCAAAGTCATCTTGGGATCAACAGACGCTAAGGTCTGCTGAGGCAAAGCCTTAACAGAAGATGAGGTCTGTTGAGGCATCGCCTTACCTCTCTTAGGAGGTGTGCAGTCACCTGATGACTGAGGAGAGTCAGAGCTAATCCAATGACTGCATCCGGGTTGTAGAACTCTTGAGGTCTGGACTTCACGTTTAAGAGGTCTTGAGACCTGAGTCCAGCGTTTTCTCCCCGATATTTCTTCTGCAGACGAGGAAAATAAGGGCTCAATCGTCTGCGGGTGGGAGTGACGGTCTCTGTAAGACACGCCCGCAACCACCGAGGATACTTCTGTGCGCCGATCAAGGCCTGCCGAACCCTTTTGCCCTTCGACATTGCTTCTCCCCTGGGCTTGGGAGCTTGCAAGAGGTCCCGGACTGGGAGGACGACTGGCACGCACAGAAGTACCCTCACGCACAACACTGACACTGACACTAGCACTCGGCACCGCACTGACACTAGCACTTGGCACAGCACTGGCACTACCACCTCCCACTGCACTTTTGACCTTAAGTTCTTTGACGTCTGCCAAGAGAGACTTATGGTCACTCACTACCGATTCCACTTTGTCACCTAAAGCCTGAATGGCACGCAAAACATTGGACATATCAGGCTGAGCACAAATAGTAGGTTCGGGGGTAGCCACTACAGGGGGAGGAAAAGGTTGAGGATCATGAGGTGAGGAAAAAAGTGAAGAGCGAGAAGAACTCCTCCTAACTCTCTCTCTCTCTCTAACTTAGTTGAATATTTAAGGAATCGAACAAACTCAAGTTCCGAAAGTCCGGCGCATTCCTCACATGGATCTTCCAACTGACAGGGTCTTTCCCTACAGTCGGAACAAGCGGTGTGAGGATCAACCGAGGCCTTCGGAATACGCCTATTACAAGACCTATGGGGTGGGGCTTGTGAAAGGTCGGACATCTTGAATCAAAGAGCTAGTCAAGGGGGATTCCAAATCAAGCAAAAGATCGTTAACCATTAATCAAAGCAAAATAAAAGCTATCTAAGCTAATAGAAAAGTTTCCAGTATAGCGAAAGCTGAAATCTTAGAGAAATACTTCACCAAAAACCGTGAACAATACTCCAAAATTATAAGCGTATCCAAGAACGTCTTGCCGGAAGCACGACAGAGGAAAAATTGAGGTGGTGTCAACAAGAAGTACTGCAGTACCTGGCCACAGGTGGCGCTGGTGAGTACACCCCCTTCTAGTATAGTGATCGCTGGCGTATCCCTTCCGTAGAATTCTGTCGGGCAACGGAGTTGACAGCTACATGATTATCGGGTAAGTTTAATATTGAAAAATGAAATTTGATGTTTCCTAATTCTGGTTTTAAAGTCATCATAGTATCTGCAGTTACTAATGGTAAATATGAAAATAACAAAATGAAAACCAAAATAGCAGAGATAAAGGTAATTATATAATGGAAAGGTAGCTATACTATCTAAACAATTATATTTTCAATAATTCCTAAAAGCCAAGTTAGGATGGGCAGCAGGTACCGAGTGAAAAGATCAGTCTCGCTCCAAAAATGATCTCGATATACAAGGTAGATTGGGTATTATGTAATACAACTATACTGTAATTAAACAACAAAATGATACAAAAATAATTTTCATCTAACAAAACACTTTCATCTTTATCACTAAAACATAAATCCTGCCACTCTGACAGAGGAGTACATCATACTGATCCAAGCTAGCAGTTTTACTGCAGCCTTTACAATTGTGATTGAATCAAAATACTTCTTATATAAATAGCCTAGTATAATTACACACAATGCAAACACTTGCTTAGACAAAATAAGTAGATATTGATTTAAGCTAAAAGTAATGTAAGTTAAAATTAATTACATAATATATTCTTCACAACAATCCACTAAGTAACATTTTTAGTCTGCACTGAATACACTTGCGTGCAGATCTGATTACTGTACATGCCTTTTCCAAATTGCATCCTATGCCAACTCTCACTTAAACAAAACTAGTAGGTGTACCAAACTATCGAGAAAGATATAGTGATATAGTAGCAGCAACCCATCCAAAAAATATGCAGGAAATTCCAAACACCTATCACAATCTGGAAGGGAGACATCTAGATTTATTTATTTACTTATACTGTAGTCTGCTAAGGAAAGTAATTCAAAAACACTTCCTACTTGATTACCCACAAACAGCATCTCTTCAGTTAACCAAATTGCAAAACGAATTTAAAGATTTTCATTTATGAGGTGCAAATATGGGGTCAACACTGGAAATCAAATTGAAATCTAACACATTATTACGCAACTAATGAGTCTTAGACAAGTCAGAATGCCTCTGTGTTATATTACACTGGAGGATTAAACAGGAACCGGACTTGCTATCCTATATCTGAATCTACAGGAACCGGACTTGCTAGACTATATCTGAATCTAAGAAAACAATATAGTGAATATGTTCACCACAAGGTTAAGGACTGAAGGATATAAAGTCTTAAAAGTGGTTACTTCTGCTAGTTTGCCTTACTCAACTTCGTAGGGTATTTCTCACTACAGTAATAATATTATGTTAGGTATGAAAAGGAGATCATTCCTCACGTTCAAGGCCTGCCTCTGTGTTTTCTTTCTCTTCATCTTCCTGTGTTCACAGGTTGAACCGATGGAAAATCTGTTGATTTCCCAGTTTGATTACAACTAGAATAGATATGGGGATTGATATGCATGTAAGGGGAGGACTCATTTTGTCCGTAGATGTACTAGCAGCTACACTTACCATGCCTTAGTTAACCCGTAATGAGCTACTGGCCACACTTGCAATAAAAAAGAACACACTGTCAAACAAAACAAGATGCAAACAGTTGATTATTGTTGAAACTTTGTTCTTTCCATCAATATTTAAGGGGATCATACAACATGCTATGCCATCAACGTATGTAATACGCTGTAGTTTAGGAACACTTACTTTAGAGAGTGGAAGTATATTAAGGTCCAGACTACCGATTCATATCTTTTGCCTCATGATCTAGTTGTCTAACAGAGCAACTAGGATTGCAACAATGCAATGGTTAAGAAGGGTCTAACATAATTTAAGAATTTTAGGCTCTGAGAGGCCTTCTAATCTGCACTGCACAGAATCCTTACTGAAAGTAACATTAGACTTAACTAGGGAAGTGAGGTTAGGTTTGACAGTTATGATCAGGATTACTGCTTTTAAGAGATGAATTATTGGACTCTGGATTAACAAAAGAATCTAACAATGTCAAGAGATTTGAAGCTCATCACTATCAAAAATGGCTGATTATATGCATTATTAAACGTGGAGGCTTCTCATTATCACTGTCATCCCTGCAATATTAAACTGGCCTAGCCTTCGCTGGATTTTCCCTGCTAAGCAAGGTTCCTATAGCACTTGGAACTTTTAAATTGATTGGTACCCATTTAAACATAACTTTCCATGTGAGGGATTGGGAGGCAAGCAATTCCTCACAATAGTTATCTGAACAACAGTATTTTCCTCAATAAGATATACAAAGAGAATCTGGACCAGAAACAATTCTTTTGAACACTCCGTATAGTAACTTCTAAATTCTAGGGGAAGACATCTTAATGCCTAGAAATAGGTAAACAATCTGGAGTATGTCCAAACTAAACCATGTCCACAGAGAAACTGAAATGGACAGAGAGAGAGACTGACACATCCATTACCACTACTACTAGAATGTTCCCTCCTTTACTAGGGCATGAATTTATTGAAGGGAAAGAAAATGAGAAAATTTTACAATTTTTAAATATTTCACGGGTAAATGTCAATCAAACCAAGCTTCTGGAGAAAATGCAATATGAACATCAGGGAGTTTTATAAAGAATAAATCTAGGGTACTCACCTACTCTGCCATTCTTTTTTGCTGTCTCAATAATTGCCTGGAGTGATGATGATCATGTTCTTCAGATGCCCACATGAATTAGATAGTGGATAAGAGTCAGCATCCCTACATTTTTTAATCACTTGAAAAAATTATAAAATGATCACCTGAATCATTGTCAATTGCGGGGGACAACACATGATGAGCCCTTTTAGCATTTGCGGCAACGCACTTTACTTACAATCCATTTAGAGGATCTTGTGGTAAACTTTCCATTATACACAGATAACAACATGACAGACACTCTCAATACAAGAGATTTATAAAGGGCTGAGTGAGTGTATCTTAATGCTGGGTAACACAAATGACTCTTGATTGTGCTTGCATCAAGCCACTGAATCAGCTGGGTGTTGAGCACAAGAGTTGATGAATGGTGTGCGTACTTTGAAACTTGCCAAGCACTTTGCAGACTACATAAAGTGAAATTTCAAATATGTACTGTATACAGTAATTTATATGAGGGCCTAATTGCATAAATAAATATTGTATAGGAAAATCCATAATTGGCAGGTCCACAGACAAGGAAGGCAAAATGAACTGCATTGTTTTGTTAATTATTGTTGTTTATATAGTAAATGATTATTCCATAACCTATTACTATATTTTCATATAAAAAAAATCACTACAGTCCTTTTACTTTTGTTTGGACTAACACAGATAGCCTATAGGATATAAAACATCAAATACCATAAGCTAGCCTACATTCTCTGTCTGGATCTAAAATGGACAATAAAATAAAATAATAAAAGATGTTTATCTCCAAAATCAAAATCAAAACAAGTATATTATTCTATGAACCAAATGTGTTTGGCTGGAGTGGAAACTATGACTGTACAAAAAATGGCTGAGCAACATCATCCAACACTCAGATAATGGAAAAAAAAATAACCTAAAAGAAAACTACTGTATTATCAGCAAAACCAGAACTGTATTATTAACAAAATCAACACATTAGTATACTATTATAAAAAAACTATTGTTTATTTTTGTAGATAAAATTGATATTTTGCAATCACAAAAAAAACCTTCTAATATACAGAAAATTAGTGACAAGATATTCCATAAAAATGGAAATAATTTTATGATGCTAGGGTGCTTATACATCAGAATAATAAAAGGAAATTAGAGTATCATTAAGATTTTCTCTCAACTGGAATAGATTGCAGCATGTGGAATATAAAGACTTAGTGCTAAAGTAGCCCTCAGGTGAAAAACTTTCCTTGCTAGGTAAAAGTATGTGAGACATAAGAATTTCCAAATCCCAAAGTCTCAGTAAATGAGATGGGAAACTTACCCTACCACAATAGGTGTTGCATACATTCTAATTACTAAAGTACATCTAATTAGCTATTTTAAACATTCTCTCTCTTCCTACAACAGGAAGATAAGAATTATAATTATACATACATACATATACCAAGGCACTTCGCCCAGTTTTTGGGGGTAGCCGACATCAAACATATGAAAAATAGGGGACCTTTCCTTTTTACGTTCCTCCCAGCCAGACAAGGGACTCAACCGAGTTCGGCTGATACTGCTAGGGTGCCACAGCCCACCCTCCCCCATTATCAACCGCAGATTAAGCTTCATAATGATGAATCCCCTACTGCTGCTACCTCCACGGGCATCCAAGGCGACCGGAGGAAGCAGCAGGGCCTACCGGAACTGCGTCACATCCACTCGCCATTCACTCCTATTTCTAGCACGCTCTCTTGCCTCTCTCACATCTATCCTCCTATCACCCAGAGCTTTCTTCATTACATCCATCCACCCAAACCTTGGCCTTCCTCTTGTACTTCTCCCATTATCTCTTGCATTCATCACCTTCTTTACCAGACAGCCATTTTCCATTCTCTCAACATGGCCAAACTACCTCAACACATTCATATCCACTCGAGCTGCTAACTCATTTCTTACACACGTTCTCATCCTCACTACTTCGTTCCTAACCCTATCTACTCAAGATACACCAGCCATACTCCTCAGACACTTCATCTCACACACATTCAATTTTTGTCTCGCCATCACTTTCATTCCCCACAACTCCGAACCATACATCACAGTTGGTACAATCACTTTCTCATACAGAATTCTCTATTTTCTATTCTTTACCATTCCCTTCACTGCCCCCAACAGTTTGCATCCTTCATTCACTCTCTGACATACATCGGCTTCCACTCCACCATTTGCTGCAGC
Source organism: Palaemon carinicauda (assembly GCF_036898095.1). Taxonomy (NCBI): domain Eukaryota; kingdom Metazoa; phylum Arthropoda; class Malacostraca; order Decapoda; family Palaemonidae; genus Palaemon; species Palaemon carinicauda. The sequence goes on from NC_090751.1 coordinate 32,487,235, forward strand.
AACAGACCCCAAGTACTTAAACTAATCCATCTCCTCAAGTAACTATCCATTCTACATGACATTCAACCTCGCACCACCTTCCCTTCTCGTACATCTCATAACCTTACTCTTACCCACATTAATTCTCAACTTTGTTCTGTCACATACCCTTCCAAATTCTGTCACTAATTGGCCAAGCTTCTCTTCCGAGTCTGCAACCAGCACAGTATCATCAACAAACAACAACCGATTTACCTCCCATTCATAATCATTGTCGTCTACCAGTTTCAATCCTCGTCCAAGCACTCGAGCATTCACCTCTTTCGCCACTCCATCAACATACAAGTTAAACAACCATGGCAACATTACACATACCTGTCTCAGCCCCACTCTCACCGGAAACCAATCACTCATTTCATTTCCTATCCTACCACACGCTTTACTACCTTTGTAGAAACTTTTCACTGCTTGCAACAACCTTCCACCAATTCCATATAACCTCATCACATTCCACATCGCTTCCATATCAACTCTATCATACGCTTTCTCCAGATCCATAAACGCAACATACACCACCTTGCCTTTTGCTAAATATTTCTCGCATATCTGCCTAACTGTAAAAATCCAATTCATACAAACCCCACCTTTTCTAAAACCACCCTGTACTTCTAAGATTGCATTCTCTGTTTTATCCTTAATTCTATTAATCAGTACTCTACCATACACTTTTCCAACGACTCAAAAAACTAATACCCCTTGAATTACAACACTCATGCACATCTCCCTTACCCTTATATAGTGGTACAATACATGCCAAACCCAATCTACTGGTACTATTGACAATACAAAACAATCTCACCAACCATTCAAGTACAGTCACACCCCCTTCCTTCAACATTTCAGCTCTCACACTATCCATACCAGACGCTTTTCCTACTCTCGTTTATTTAGAGCTCTCCTCACTTCCTCTCTCTTATAATCTCTCTCTCATTCTCTTCTCCCATCACTGGCACCTCAACACCTGCAACAGTAATTATATCTGCCTCCCTATTATCCTCAACATTCAGTAAACTTTCAAAATATTCCACCCACCTTTTCCTTGCTCCTCTCCTTTCAACAACCTTCCATTTCCATCTTTCACTGCCTCTCCAATTCTCGAACCAGCTTTCTTTACTCTCTTCACTTCTTTCCAAAACTACTAATTATGCTCTTCATATGAACGACCCAATCCCTGACCCCACCTCAGGTCAGCTGCTCTCTTTGCCTCACTTACCATGCGCTTTACTTACACATTTTTCACTCTATCTTTCATACTTCTCTACAATGTTACTCTGCAGCCATTCTTCAAATGCTCTCTTTTTCTCTTCCACTTTTATCTTCACTCCTTCATTCCACCATTCACTGCCCTTCCCCATGCTGCCTCCAACAAACTTCTTGCTACACACATCACTTGCAATCCCAACAAAATTTTCTTTTACTAACTTCCACTCCTCCTCTAAATTACCAGTTTCTCTTACTTTCACTCTGTCATATGCCATTTTCAACCTTTCTTGATATATACTTTTTACCCCCAGTTTTATTAGCTCTTCAACCCTCACTAGCTTCCTTTAACATCCCCCTACTCTTTTGCTACAACTAATTTTCCTTCCACCAAAAAATTATCAGACATACCGTTAGCCTTACCCATAAACACGTGCACGTCTTTCAATCTTCCAAACATTCTTTTAGTTATCAAGACAATCCATTAATGCCCTTTCTACCACTCTTCCATTTGCCATTCTTACCCATGTATACTTGTTTTTATCTTTCTTTTCAAAAAAGCTAGAACTTATCACCATCTCTTGCTCAACACATATCTACCAGTCTCTCACCCCTCTCACTTTCACCTGGTACGCCATACTTCCCAATGACACCTTCTACCTCTCCAGCCCCCACTCCAGTATTTAAGTCACCCATGACAACTACATAATTCCTTCTAACCATCCTTCTACACACCTAGTTAATTCATTCCAGAACTCATTCCGCCTTTCTTCACTTTTCTCACAAGCTGGCCCATATGCACTGACAAAAGCCCAACATTCCATACCCAACTTAACCCTTACCCACATTAACCTAGATGATATCTCCTTCCATTCCACTACTTTACCTGTCATCCATTCACTCAGCAATAAAGCCACACCCTCTCTTGCTCTTCCCCTTTCAATCCCAGACTCTCTACCAGTCATTTCACCAAACATCACCTCACACTTCCCTTTTATCTTTGTCTCACACAAAGCCAATATATGGTATCCTTCCTTCTATTCCTAAACATACTTCCAATCTCACATCTTTTACTCTCTATTGTACTACATCCATGCACATTCAGACACCCCAAAACTAAAGTGTGGGGAGCAGTCACTCTCCCCCAGCTCCACCTCTTTGATGACTTACAGAGGTATATAATACAGGAGAGGGGGTTGCCAGCCCTCTCGTCCTGTCCATTTTAGTCACCTCTTACGACATGCAGGGATAGGTTGGCGCTATTCTAATTGTCTTTATGTATATGTATGTGTGTGTATGTATATGTATGTATATATGTGTGTGTACATAACGTATAATAATTTTAATAACACAAGGAATATAGTTCTGCACATTAATAGGCTCACCTTTCATTCATTTTTTTCAATTTAGTAATGCAAGAAATTGACGCAGTCTGGAATAAAGGCACATCTTTACAGAGATTATAAAGGACTATAGAAAAGGCCTCTCAATTTTCAGATACTGTACTGCACTTGAGGTTAATGAAAATCTTGTAATATTAAGGTCCAACAGTACAAAATATCACATCTGATAAGTAATAAGAGTATTTCATGTCTGAGAATAACACCAATATCTTTATTTCAACAATATTTTCTAAAAAATCAACCTATAACTCTGAAAAGAAACTAAGCAAAGTTTCAAGTTATGTATGCTAGCTAGTAATATCAAAATATTCTTTTAATCCTGTTGATTGCTAAGATGTCCTGTCCAGCAGGACAATTGAATGGAGATAAAAAAAGCTCTAACAAAATCTGCTACATTGTTACTGTAAAATAATGTACTGTACTGACAAATAGAAAATTCTATGATGGCTTTTCACATAATAAAGTGTAATTGAAATACAAATATTAGTCTTGATTACATATAATTCTTCAGAAATTTAAATTCTCAAGGTCCAACAATATACAGTAGTTACTCGGGTTACTAGTAACTTTGAATACGAGTAAATTGGGACATGAGTATACAAATTTGAATTGGAGTACAAGTATTGCATCAGTCTGCAAGCACAAGTTCACACCAAATGGGCATTGTTTGTGAACAAAACAAGCATAAATTCAGTCAAATCAGTTGCATGGTGAACATACCCCACGCACGCAGTGTTCACGCGATTTTTACCCCACTTTCAGGTTATTCTAAAGTGGCAAAAGCAGTCTTCTCAACATAGGTTTCATGCCAAAGTTGAATGTACTGTATTAAAGCAAGATGACCAAGTGTCCATAAAGCATAAATTATGTGATCTAGTTAGTGATGGTGAACATCATTCAAGAGAAAATTCCTAATATTTTACCAGAACTACTCATGCAAGGAAATTCTCTTTTCAAGCAATTAACCCTTCCTCCTCTTCTTTCTCATCTCCCTCAATGGTAAAGTGCACGTTAATTTATTAATTATTTCCATTTCTCTGTGAATTATTAATTTTTACTCATTTCTGATGTTAGGGGTTATAAATTGTTAAATAGATATCATTGCGAAACCTATACAAATGAGTGTACAGTATATGCATATTTACGGACTTGTGGAATGCCTTGAGTGAATTTCCTTTATTTCTTGTGGGAAAAATAATTTTAGAATATGAGCCTTTTAGGTTGCGATCTTGCTCCCAGAACGAATTAAAACTTGTAAACCGAGGTACTACTGTATTCACTTCACATAATATAAACATATAACAAAATCTAGTACAGTAGTAGATTAAATATGTAATCTCTATCATAAGTTATAAAAAATCACAAGAAACACAATACAACACTTAGTATAAAAAAAAAAAGCTTAATCATATTGGAAGCACAAAAATAAATATAGCATCATAAATTAGTAGATTCAGTATGACTAGCATTTATTATAAAATCTACATACTTTCCTTTGGGTTTGATATATGGAATTCTAATAAACTTTGTTATTTCTATACTCACCTGATTTTGATATTACTTTCATCTTTGGATGCTTGGTATGTCGACGTTACCCCTTAAAATTTGAAAAACTTCCTGTTTTCTTTCCTTCCAACATATTAATGCTTCTATTAATGTTACGAGACCAACTAGCATCTATCGATAATACCATGCAGAGAATGTTGAATCATCTTCAGTCTCAGGGAAGAGATAAGGCATTTAGTTTCCCATAATCAATTAATTAAATAGACTTAACTCTAGTCTAGGTTTTGAGGTACTCTAAACTCAAGATTGCGATATTTAAAAATTACTTTATCAATTAATTATTTATGTAACAAAAACCTTAATTTCCATGGAACTACACATATAATTTCAAAAAATAAATTACTTTCAAAATATTACTAGATCACAACCCCAAAACATAATTCTACCAAACTAACTAATTGAATTCAGTTATTAGACCACATCTCCAGCAGGGACTATAGGCCTTCAAGCCCAGTAATCGTGCCACGTAATAAAAGACTCTTTTAGAGGATGTTTAGTATATACAAATTTTGGTACGTAATTTTCACGGAAAGGTTTAGGCAACAGTTTGAGGTGTAGCTGCATATTTTCTTAAAAGCACTCATTTTGGCAACTGGGGTAATAATCTCTACATTTCCCCAAGAAAAAAGCCTGTGATGAGCTAGTGTACAAGCTTACTAACAAATAACGCACCAAGCCATTTAAACATATGCAACCAAACAGTTTTAGCTTAATCTTTAACATATTATTTCACAAAGACAATATTTTGATCCAAACGAATCATATGATTTGCCACAGCATCCACATATGTAAAAAGAGGTTTTTAAAGGGTTGCTTACTTCATGGAGAAGAGTGATTATATGATCCAGACTACCATCTGGCCACTTAACTAATAATGGTGTTTAAAGGTGCTTACTTTAGCGAAAGAAGGAATATAAGGATCCAGGCTACCATCTTGGCCTTCTGCCTTGCAATCTATGGGTCTAAAAGTGTGGCTACAAGTGCAGGAATGCAAGGGTTTTGCAGCAGAAGGGTCACAAGTAAATAAAGAATTTGAGGCCCTACGAGACAATTTTGAATCTGGGATGTGCTGTTTATCATCAGAACTCTTACTGAATGATGCACTAGAACCACTAGCCACCAATTGAGGAGTTATGGTTGGGTTTGAAAAAGGCCAGGTTAGGCCTGAAATATTTATTAATAAATTCACACTAACTAATGATGTTGGAAGCTCTAAAAGATCAAGAGTAGGATTATAGCCGAGTCTGAGACCGGAGTGGCATTAATTTCATCACCATCTCTATAATCAACTAGCCTAGTTTTTCTTTTACTCTTTGAACTTTTAATATGATCAGTAACTACGAAACATACTTTGCACTCCTCACAACAACTTCCTGAATCAGAAAATTGTACCTAGCACATGACAAAGAGAATACAGATCATGGTTACCCAATAACATTTCCCTTGTTCAATCTACACAAAAATGCTAACAAATCTGGAAGAAGACTTCTTTAAACCACTAAAAAGATGACAAAAACAGCAAACAAAAACACTGACTATCTGGAACACATCTACTCTACCAGGTTGACTTGAAACTGAAGATGACGATATAACATGCTCAGCATGTTAGGGTGTGTCCACATACCTGGACAATGCCTGTCTGGTAAACATCATACCAGAATACACACAGGAATGGCAATGAGCACTCTGCCATGTTCGAGTGTTCGTAATTGGAGTAAAGAATGACAACACTAGTAGACAAAGGATTCCAGAAGTAACATGTTTACTGTGTGACATTAGGCTGTTAATACTTTGGTCATTTCCTTCATAAATTTTGTCTGCACATTCATAAAAGTTTGCACCATCTATAAAAATATTGTAAAATTAGTTGGGGTCCTTTCCCATGTAGTGTGATTTCGAAAGTCTAATTCATTTCTATTTTGTAATTTATGTTAAATGGTTAAAGCATTACATAGGTTCCCATAGCAGTTGTTCTAATGAGTAGCCCTTATAATGTTCCAATACCATTTCCTTTATTTAGATTTTCGTTTCACTGCTCACCATGGCAATATTATCTGACCGCACTAGACAAGAACAACCTTACTTCAATGCTAAAAGTTAGACCGAGTTTAGTACCTGTGTTTAGACACAGGCTTTCAACTTTACTCCCCAGTCTTTGCTGGGTGAACAAGTAAAGAGACCAGGGGACTAAGCTATATCTGGTAACACTGTTTGTTACCAGATCCATGTCCTTTGGGTTAGCACTACTGACATCATCCCAGCTCATTCCTGCCACTCATCATGGACTGGTAATGATATTTGCCCGGAAAGCAATGCCCACTTATGTGGATGCACCCTTATTGTCAGTAAGCACTAGTTGATCCCATTACTTTCATAAAGACATTAGTATATAAGAAGGAAAGAAAACAGGAAATTTTTCAATTTCTAAGGGGTAATGTTAACATATTAAGCTTCTGGAGACAAAAGCAACATGAACACCAAGGGAGGTACATAGAAATAATTAATAGTATAAAGAGCATATAAATTCTGATAAAGAAATTTGAAGTGAAAATAAGATACAGATGAAATTTAATTTAAATTACACCATAACAAGGTCCAAAAAGTGAAACGGATCAAAAATGGGATTTATTTATACTGTACCTGAAAAAATATCTGGGATATAACAAAAAATTATATTTTTGCATGTGCCTTTATTACTGACTGAGTGAGTACTAACTGTAAATTCCAACTAATATTAGCAGTATGCTGCAAGTATTACTGTACCATACTTTCATAAAAAATGTCATACAGACAGGGTCACTAAATTATTCTAAATACTTCAAATATAGAATATGAAATAGTTTTAAAAACAATAAATTGTAGTGACAGGAAATTGTTTCTGTACTGTGTATTGTAATAAATTTAGTATAAATTTCTTAGGTCAGAATAGATAAAACTAAGAGATACGACTCCTGTATAATAATTTATTGTGCCCAAGGTTTCAACAACTGTAATTATTGATACCAAAGAACAGAACTAAGCAGATTACGCTAAATAACGGCGACAGTAAAAGTGGGCAAAAGCAAATATAAGGCCACTATTACTCTTTCCATCCGAGGCCCCACAAACCAGGAAGGAAGTGTAGTGTATCTTTACTCTCTCAAGATTTAGTGTTCTATGATCTAGAGCTTGAGTTTCATCAGCATGAAAAAAAATCAAAGCGACAAGTAGAAAAGGTTGAATGACCGAATAAATAAAATCTCTCAGTTGAGATTGTTCATTCCGATTACATCCACACTCAGAAGGGAAGACAACACAAAAATATTACTTGATAAGAAATCTCGTGTGTACCAACATCACTCGGCAGCATCAATAATAATAGCACATGTAAAATATGATTTAGGTCAACTTCAGATATTTACCTTTGGATCAGTGAACTGTTTGGAATAACAAATGAAGTGAACAGCTATACAGTTCATTCTTTCATAGATTTCAATAATGAAACCTTTATATATCATAAAACTAGAAACCAAAAAATTCAATGTCCCCTGAAGTTATTAGTACAGTATAAAGTATATGACAAAATTCTCATTCTTTTAATATGGAATGTTTACCTTACCAAACAGCAACAATTACTATTGCAATGAAGAGAAGAATGATCACCAACCAATAAGCTGGAAGAGAAAAATTATAAAGGGTACTACTTTCCCCAAAACAATACTGGATATGTGCTTCAGACAATAGAATATATAGCCAAGTATATTACAGAATATAAATTACTTTCATGGTCCACTTCACACAAAAATAAATACCCATTTCTTCAACAAAAACTTACATTTCCTTGACATGAAACTTTTTCCTTTTTAACACTTTTATTATACGCAACTAATTGTAAGATCTACCAGTGCACCTTCCCTCAGTTTTCCAAATTACATTTGTTGTAATTACCTACACATCCTATTATTCTACATGAATAATAATGGGAAAAAGAACAGATTTATGGTCAATACCACATCTGATCCTACCTATAAACTGAATAACACTATCCTTAAAGACTTGACCTAACAAAAAATATTCCTTCACAGTTCCTCACCAGAAAAGACATATGCATGACTGATAATTTGACAGAAATATGCCTAACAAACCAGTTTAGACAAATCAATTAAAGGAAAGAATAATAATAGAAAAAAAAATCTTGTACAAAAGGTTTCATTATACTTTTGCTTCCAAAGCTAGCCTCCAACAAAGGAATGATAGAAAAGACTTAATTCTCAACTGATTATACACAAAATAAGAATGACGCGGAACTTCATGCTTATAACCAAAGAACTTTACAATGGTAACTAGCAAGAAGGTGGTCCCAAGAAATTAGTTTGACAAAGTTTTCCCAATTATAAAATCATAAAGGATTATATTCTTTTAAGTGTCACAGATAAGGAGTTGAGGGGGCTAATATGAGATATCTTGCTCCAGACAATATAAGCCATAATTAAACTAACAGATCTGTGGTGAACTTACTTAAAGTAACCCAAAATATATGTCACAAGAAAAATTAACTACCTCACCAGGTAACAAAGAAATCTTAAATGTGGAATGGTTAATGTAAGAAGTCCAAAAATCAGTGATATCAATGACAAAAGAGGCCTAGCTTTTCTGTTGAAACAAAAGGTAGCAATAAAGTTAAATGACATGAAAATTAAGCCACTGGTGTTCAATGTTTTGAGATTGAAAACACAAGTCAAATGACATAAAATAACGTACGATGAGTTCTCGGTAATAGTCAATGGAAGGAGCCCCTGGTATCTTGGTTATACCGAGATGCAAGATTATACTAGATCAACCTTTGTTGGACCTCAGGTGCTACCTGTTAAGATTAATTTGTTTCATATTGGAGATCATAATCTAATTCAGTACTTTCCTCTTAAGAGTTGGGTTAGTGAGGAACAAAAAAGTATTAGAAAGTCAAAATAAATTTCAGTATTTCATTACTTACGCCATGTTCTTATTTTCTTTTGTACAATGCCAATATTATCAGTTTCATCTATGAGCCGATTCTGATTATTTGTAGTTCTCTCGGAGATTTCATCAAGCAAATCTGCAAAGATAATTTCACTTTCAGATTTAGTAGCAATCAACCTCTAAGCTAAATTTATAGTAAGAGAATTAGATGTACAAGAACCAGATTAATTAGGAAGACTTATTTCCGTAAAACATTCAATCCTTTGGTAGTAAAATTGGAAGTAAAGCTAATAATATTGTCCAAAATTGAATCTGAAATGCAATAAGCAGATTTAAATGCTTTTGGAATACTGTACAGTAAAACCACCTTATCCACAGTCAATAGATTTCAACCCATCTGCCACCAAACACTCCACTCTCGAGGAATTCTATGGATAATAGGCCACCTGAATTCACTGTTTGAAAATTGCCTTTGATAAAAACAGAATTTTGATAATAAAATTCTTATTTCTATAGTCACCTGATATTCGTATTGCCTTCCAGATACAGTCAAATTAACACTTACCCATAAAAAATCTAAAAACTCAAATTTTCCCATTTTTTCCCCTTCAATAAATATATGCCTTTAACAAAGAAATGGAACCTTATACTGGTAAATAGTAAGAAGCACAGGGCTGCTGTGTCAAATACTATATCACAGTCTTGAAGTCAATATTATCCCTCCTTTTCATACCATGAATCGGTGGGGAGAGGGTAAACATATATATGAACATCAGTTGAGTCTAAAAATAAGAAATTTTATTAAAAATTGTTTCTATGACTCTCCTAATGTTAATAATGCAATGAGGTTAGGGATTACTATACCACACTGTAGATTGTCTCTAAATATCACTTTTGATTCATCTGATTTTTCTGATTCATTCTAAATTGAATATTAAACACAATCCCATATTCACAGCCATGTGAGTAATACATCAATTGAACTCAAAATTATTTAGACCACATCCCCTGACACCACTAAGAGACCTAAGGCTGAGCGGTCTTCATAAGCAAACCCTGTTTCTTTAAAATAATGCTTGGGAAAGCTCGACTTGGTATGCAATTGAACTGTTGCTAAAGCTTTTTTCAAAGAGAAGATTTCTAAAAAAGAGTAGGGGAAGTAGCTGCACTCCTAATATCATGAGCCTTCCCTTTTAAGTATTTTTTTGATTTTCAGATCTAATTCCCTGTGAGTTTCAAAGAACCAACTTTTAACTACAAGTTAAAAAAAATTTATTGGTTGAAGGTCAGTTAGAGACCCTCGTCGCACCCAACAAATTAGGGACACTACCTCCTCTACTTTTGATTTTGACAAAACATAACTATATGACTTGTACTAGACAAAGAAAACTATTTTCTATAGAACTGTCTTCATCTTGTTTTAGTGAAGGGGTGTGAAAGAATTGAAGCAGGCTTTTAGCCTTGAAATAATTTCTGGCTCTAAATGAAAGTAAAAAGAGAAGACCATATTGCCTAACTCGACTGACAATGCTTGTAATTCACTTATACGATTAGCGAACACTAAAGCCAATAGAAAAGTGTTTTGGTTTGATATCCTTAGGAGAAGGATTTTTCAACAGTTCACATCTCGTCCCTTTTACATACTGTAAAAGCATACCCAATTCTATAAATCTGACCTTACTACTAAAAGTCTTTTAATACCGAGCAATGTGATGACATCTGCTATAATACTTGAAATGGACAGATCGAATCTCAGAATTAAGCATGGGTCTATATAGAATCCTTTAAAGGCTGGAATAAAAAGTTTATAAAAAATCTTAATATTATCCAAGCTAATTCTAACAATTGGCAGATTCCTAAATTTGCAACAATCAAAACATACCTTCCATTGCCTTTGCTATAAATTTGGCAAACTCTTTTTGAACCTATAAAAGCCAGTTCATAGGGATTTGAAAACCCTTTGTTTCTGAGGATACATGGATAGTCGCCATGTGGTCAGATGGGGCACAGATGGGTTTAGATGTATCACCATTGATATTGGCTGTTTGAGTAGAGTGATTCTGTACGGAAACCCTCTGAGGTGTTCTGGTAACAAAGATCTGTGTACCATTTCCTCTATGGACAGAAAGGAACTACAAGTGTCATTCTGTTGTTCATAGAGCTCCTGAACTTGTTTAGCACCTGAAAATGGAGGGAATTAATAAAGATGACAAATTTTAAGACAATTTGTAATTTTTCCTAACTATATAAACCATCGTCCTTTACTATAGGAGTGTGAAATGCAGCAAAAGCTGTAAAATGACTTTTACTGCATTCTAACCCTATAGTAAAGGACAATGGTTTGCATTATCATGTAGGAACAAATCCAGATTTGACCAGTCTTGTAGCAGAGCATCAACCTTCCAAGCTAAGGAATCTTACACAAGTGAACAAAAAACTTTTTTTCATTTAGTATTGTGGCAAACATGTCTATGCTTGGGCTACTTCACCACTTCCAAATCTCTCGACAAATCAATGGATGTCGAAGCCTTTTGTTTGGGAAAATCTGATTCTTCCTGCTTAACTGTTCTATCAATATATTTGATTTTCCCAGACTGAACTACAGGAGTACAATGATTCCTTTCAGACTCATCCTTGAAAGTAGTTCGTCTAATAACAGATGCAGGGAAGGCAATCTTGAACCCCTTGGTTCTTTATGTAGGCTAGTGCTAGCATACTGACCAAAAACACCAATGCTGTCTTCCCTACTGGTAGTAATTCCTGATCTTTAAGAATTTCGAATATTGCTAATAACTCTAGGTAAATGATGTGTAGTATTGACTCCTGCAGGGTCCAATTCCCTGAGAAATGTAAATGGTCCTGAGTTACTCCATTCCCTTCCTGTGATGCGTCTGAGAGAACAAATCGGTCTGGGATCTTCAACTCTAAAGAGACTCCTTGTGACAAGCAACTGTGATCGTCCCACCAATTCAGTAGGTGAAGTTGATTTACCATTAATGGAATAGTTACAGCATTTAGATCAGTCGTTTTTTCCAATTAGACGAGATGAAATTGGAAAACTCATTTTCAGATGGCCCGTGAGACAAATTTCTCTAAGTAGGCCTGGATTCCTAGAAGCCTCTCATATATGAGTATTGAAAGCAAATACTACTTCAAAACCTATTGTGACTGGGTGATGCAAGGCAGTGAGAAGTGATGAGATGAAGGCTACACTGCCGGATGCCTTTTCCAAATTTATCGTACACAATGGCTTACAATTACACTCGAGGCTATGCTGCCATTGCACTCTGCATGCATCTTAACTGCTTAGAGATATTTTTGTTATACGAATATCGGATCGGTCATAAAGCCGTCATAACCCCAATTTGCTGTAAAACAAGTATGTTGTTAAGTGAGGAATACTTATTGTTCAATACCATTTCCTTGGGTCAGTAGATGCATTAATCCCACAAAGATTACAGCAGCAAAAAATTTTCTACCATTAGCAATTATAGATTAGTATTACCATAAAATATAGCCCCACAAGACTTCCCAGCCACAGGCCAGGGCAACGACGAGGATGCTCCATAACACAACGCTAACACACCAAGAGACACAAGGATGAACGGGAAAGTGAAATGAAAACACGTGGGCAACACGCGGTAGGCACAAAGGATCGGGGGACACGAGGGTCGCACAGGTAAGAAACAGCGCGGCGAGATGTTTATCGCGTCGCGACCAGAAACTTACTGGAGATTCGACCTGAGCTAGCACGCTGCCTGACCCCGGGGTCGCCTCGGGCATGTACCGCACTGCCAGAGGTTGACCCCGTAGAAAATGGGAAGAGGGAGATAAACTATACAAAAAGCTGGTCGGTTAGGTAGAGTTAACCAGTAACTCCTAAGAAAGTAGTTCTAGGTAAGTAACCGTGTTGGAACAATATATAGTTAAATGCACAATCAATTATCTTATTAACATTTTTTTACAAATATGACAAATCTGTTCAATAATTTTCATTTTTCCTACTAAGAACCTGGAGCTATTTACAGGGGTATTACTTTCGGTGAAGCTGAAAGGAAAGCCATGACAATTTTAGTGAGGGACAACTACCCCAACCGCTAGTTAGCGGGTGAGCCGCTCCCTCACACACCTGGGCTGAGTAACAACTTTACTTTCTGGCAGGACTTCTAGGGGGGACAAGGTGGTGGGCCAATTTGAGTAAATAGCTCAAGGTTTGTATGCTAGGACAAATATAAATTATTTAACAAATTTTTCATTTGTTCCTGCATAAACACAAACCCTTCGCTGTTTATAGGGGTGACTCACACTTAGGAGGGAGGAAGTCCACTTCAAATGGACTTGGTTTGACCCGGCGTTATCTCTTCCTTGATGTATGGTCGAGTGTAGAGGAACCCTTCCCTCGCTAAAATGAAGCGCTGCAATTAGTGTATGCACTATTAGGGACCTGCAGAAGCATGTGTGTTCATGCGACTAACAATGTACAGTAGCTTGTCTTCAACGTAGTAACTCGATATCACCTAAGGAGTTCTTTCTAGATTTACCCAACACCCTCCCTCTGAGAGGTATTAGGGACGCAACAAAGTATTATACATATACTCAGGATACACAAGGGAAATGAGTCTTACCTGTATAGAGGAGAGGTCAATTGTGCTGAGGACCATGGTGATGGTGAAAGGAAGGAAGGCAACAGTCATTCTACTCATTCACCAAAGACTAACCAGGCTAACCTCAGCCTTTCACCCTATTCGACTTTGAGATTGAAGTATTTAGACCACTTTTTGTGCAGCCACCATAGGACCAATGGAGAATGTATCCATATTCCTGTGGGTTACGTCTTGCAGGTAGTGGGCGGTGAAGGTCGTTCGACACTTCCACACACCCGCTTGTAGTACCTGCGCCACAGAGTAGTTCTTTTTGAATGACAGAGACATTGTAATATCTCTGACATCATGAGCTCTGGGTCGTTTGGAAGGGGCGAGGGTCTGGATTAAGGGCAAAGTCAATTGCATTCCGAATCCAAGAGGAAATGGTATTCCTGGCGACCCTCCGTGCTAACAAACAGAGCTGATACACAGGGACGAGCTGCTGCTATTCTTTTTATGTGACACCTCAGACTCCTGACTGGGCAAAGTACCAGTTGATCTGGATCTTCGGTTACAGAACGAGGACTCTATCCAAAATGGGCCAAACCTAGAGTCCAGCAAACCCAGATTTTGGGATTTAGCAATGAACTCAGGTACATAGCTAAAGATTACTTCTTTCCATCTCCAGAGTGGGAGACATCAGAGGATGGACCCTGCAGTTCGCTTACTATCTTGGCCGAGGCCAAAGCAAGTAGGAACGGTGTCTTCCACGTGAGGTAATGATCTGTTGCCTAGTGTAATGGTTCATAGAGAGGATTCTTCAGGGACTGAAGGTCCCGAACTACATTCCAAGGAGAAGGTCTAAAATTAGACTGGGGACAAGTTATCTCATAACTTTGTGTGAGTAAAGAAAGTCCCAATGAGGATGAAATATCTACTACTTTCAGTTTAAAGGCTAGATTCAAGGCTGAGCAGTAGACTTTGACTGCCAAAACCTAGAGAAGCATTTTTTCCTGAAGGTATACAAGGAACTCCGCTATCATTGGGACAGTGGCATTGAGGGGAGAGATACCCCTTCCTAGACACCAACCACAGAAAACTGACAACTTCACCTGGTAGACTGAAGCTGTGGAACGTCTAAGGTGTCCAGCCATCCTCTTGTTACGAACAGCCTCTCTGGACAGTCTCCACACAAAGTCGAAGTGAAACTATAGCTTTGAGGTAGATTTCGGCATGTGGCTGTTTTAGTAGGTTGTGTCATGGAGGTAGATCTCTTGGGATCTCCGTGAGGAGTTACAGAAGTTCCGAGAACCATTCTGCATGATACCATAGCACAGCTATGAGAGCCATTTGTAAGCTCTCGCTTACTATGACCTCGTTGAGGACTTTTCTCATCAGATAAAACAGGGAAAACACGTACCGGTCCAGATTCACCCACCAATTTTGGAATGCATCTTGCCAAAGAGCTTGAGGATCCAGGACTGGGGAGCAGTACATAAGGAGCCTGAAGTTCAGGGCCGTTGTGAATAGATCCACAGTCAGGGAACCCCACAAAGTCAGGACTTAGCTGGCTATTAGATGATTCAAAGACCACTCAGAGCTCACTATCCGAGTCGCTCTCCTCAGACTGTCCGCTAGCACATTCTGGTTGCCCGGAATGAAGCGAGCCGATAGGGTCACCAAGTTGTCTTCTGCCCATCTGAGTATTTCTACGGCTAGTTGGCGAAAAAGTACCGCCCTGTTTGTTCAGGTAAGCAACGACTGTGGTATTGTCACTCATTAATACCATGGAGTGCCCTGCCAGGAATTGGTGGAACTGTTGGAGGACAAGGAAGGCTACCCTCATCTCTAAGAGAGTTATGAGCCAAAACCTTTCTGATTTGCACCAATGGCCGGAGATGTGAAGGTGAAGCATGTGGGGACCCTAACCTTCTTTTGACACACCTGAAAAGAGCATCAATTATAGGGGATGAACAAGAAGATTGACCCCTTTGCAGAAGTTTAGGTCTGCTAGCCACTATCTCAGGTCCATCCGTTCCTCTTGTCCTATGTGGACAAGGCAACCCTTGGAATCGGGGGACTAATTCCATTGGGATTTTAGGCGCTACAGGATGGATCTCATCCTAAAGCGACTGTTGGGAACTAGACGGGCCAAAGATGAGAGGTGACCGAGCAGGCACAGCCAGCTCTGTGTTGGGAGCTCTTCTTGCCTGAGGAAGGTCTGTGCTACTTTCCTCTGCCTCTGAATCCTTTCATCTGATGGAAATGCTGTGTGTCTTAAGGTGTCTAATTGCAAGCTCAAATATACCAGATTCTGAGAGGGAGCTAGATGAGACTTCTCGAGGTTTACCATGATTCCCAGATCTTGGCAAAATCTTAGAAGTTCGTTTTGGTGGCGTAGAAGGGTCACCTCCAAGTCTGCAAGAATCAGCCAGTCATCCAGGTATCTTAGAGACAGATGCCGACTCTGTGGGCCCAAGAGGACACAAGAGTGAACACTTTCATGAGCACTTGAGGTGCTGTGGAAAGACAGAAACAACGCATCTTGAACTGGTAATGTTTCTGGTATAGCATGAATATTAGATACTTCCTGGAAGAAGGATAGATTGAGATCTGAAAATATGTGTCCTTAGAGTCTAGAGTGCAAATAATGTCCTGAGATCTTATTGCTTGTCTGACCGTATCGGCTGTCTCCATCCTGAATGGGGCTTGTTTGACAAACCTGTTCAAGGCAGAGAGGTCAATGATTAGTCTCCAGTCTCCAGACACTTTTCTCACAAGAAAGAGTCGACTGTAGAAGACTGGATACCCATCGAGGTCCTCTTTGAAAGCACCCTTCTCCAACATGGTCTGGACTTCTCCCCGAAGGGCTAACCCCTGTGCGGATCCCTTCGCATAGGAGCTTGATGGAAGAGGAACTCGAGTCAGTGGAGGAAGAGATAGACTGAACAGGATGCAATACCCTGAACGAATCACTTTCACTGTCCAGGGTCCGGCCCCATGAAGAATCCACCTCCGGCAGTGGCTCTGCAGGCATCCCCCCACAAGTGGTCGTATGGGAGGATTGCTCGTCCTAGCGGGGTCGGTCAGGGACAGAACCCCTATTCCCTCTGCCTCCACAGAAGGATTTTTTGCCTAGAAAGGACTGTTTGGACACCTTAGAATACTGCTGTTTTGAGTCTCTAGTCTTCTTAGTTGGCGGTCTAGCTGCTGGTTTGCGCTGTGGCTGAGTAGGATAAGGCCTAGAAGTTATGACTTTCTGAATAAGAGTTGTAATTTGACTTTCCTATTTCTCAGCCATACGCTCAACTTTCTCAGGATTGAACAGGGAACTTCCCTAGAAATGAGAGTTCTTGAGCTTCGCCACTTCGGCCTAAGGGAGTTGTCTATGGAATCTTCCTATAACAGCATACTTTTTCTTCAAAATGGTGTTGGCCCTGCGGTTCACTCCATTATGATAGGAACTCGATTGCCCAAGTGCCGGACAATAGGAGAATCTCCATAGACTTCCTAGTGGACTCCCTGGACCAGTCCTGAGACCGGACCAGTTATCCAACAGACCCCAACCAAACGTCAAGCCCCGAAGTACTGTAGTCTGCATGGCATAAGAGACTTTTTCTTGATTGAGGATATCGGAGGCCGAAAAAGAGACTGGTAGTTCTGTTAACTTCTCAAAGGTCATGCCTTTTGAGAGTGCCTCTATAGAGTGGTCAAGAGGCGGCTTAGAGAGAGGCTCACTGAGGATTTCGTAATACCTTCTCTGCATCTTGAAAGGAGGCGGGAGGAGTTTGGAGGAGTTGTTCGAACGTAGAGAAGCAGTGGCACCTGTAACCTGAGATATCGCCTTCTGTTTGGCACCCTTCAACCCCTTTGATCAAGGCAGAACTGCATTGGCCCTCAGGGGTTTCCAAGTACCATAAGATTGGTCCAGAACCACATCTTTACCTTCAGGAGGGAGGTCTGGCCGAGGATTTGGGAATAGCAAACAAATCCTTCGGCTCTCTGCACCGAGGCAGATTTTCCTCCTCCAGGGTAGGCATGACTGTCTCTGCTGGTCTGTGGAGGAGATGGGACTCTGCAGGAGGGGGATAAACCATGTCGCACCGTGCTGGAAGGCAGGCTTCCCTTAACACTACCTCAACAGGAGTGAGGCAGAATGAGTCCAAGTAGGAGATTGACCTATCCTCTTTGGGAGGAGATAGATCTATCCTCTTCCTCCTCGCTTTGGGTCTGACCTGTGAAAGCTTGAACTGCAGGAGACTCCCCTGTGGTTCAGGAGCACTCTCTTCCCAGGCCCTCTTGTGAGGAGAGATGGGTTTCTCCTTGCGTGGAGGCTCTGGAGAGTCGGAGTCCACTGAGGTCAGGAGGAGGAAAGGAGCCTAGGACAAGAGGAGGAAACAGTGGAATCCTGGGAATGAAGCCCAAGGACAGGGAATGGGAGTGACCCCCATCACAGCTTGCGCATTACGTTAAATAATTTTCACAGCCATGGGGGGTCGCAGGTTCCCGAAGTGCTTGGAGGGAAGTCCTTGGGACAGTATGGATGCCTGGGCTTTGAAACCTATGCTGGAATCTTGGGCTTCCTTCCAGAAGTCAAGATCGGCACAGGCCTTCCCTAAGGGGGAGGAACTGGGCGTTATTGTGTGGCCGACAATTGTCTCAGGGCAGGGGAAGCCCACGAGACTGGAGAGGCTGATGGGAGTCTCTCCTTGTGGGAGGTTTGCCCTGGAAGGAAAACCTCTAGCAACCAAAAACAGAGAAGAAATCTTGTTTGGGGACGAAGAAACCATCAAAGCAGGACGAGACGTGTCTCACGACGATAGAAAGTAACTTATCACTGTGAAACACTGAAATGTCACGCAATGTTGTTATGTCATACGACGTTGTTATGTCACGTGACTGCTTTGTCATGCGAAGCTGTTCTGTCGCACTATGCAGCAAGAGACTGGGCCTGAGCAGTAGAACAAAAACCCGGGTGAAGAGCTACCTGGATCATGAATCCAGGTCACGCAATTGTAGGGAAACATCCAGTCGAAAACCCAAAGGATCTACGTCAAGAGATACCTGAAGGGAGATTGGATCCACAAGAACCAGAAGGAGCTACTCACTGTTGTTTGGAGGGAGGTGGAAACCCTCAGACAACCTGTCGCATGAACCCACAGGATTCGCACGACGCAACAGATGACGAGAACCCGAAGGAACTACGTCATCGTTACCTAAAGGGAGATGGAATCCCTCAGGCAACAAGTCTCATGAACCCATAGGATTCACGCGACGAGGAGTATTATGAGAACCAGAAGGAACTACGTTATCATTACTTGGAG
Organism: Palaemon carinicauda; assembly: GCF_036898095.1. Lineage (NCBI taxonomy): Eukaryota > Metazoa > Arthropoda > Malacostraca > Decapoda > Palaemonidae > Palaemon > Palaemon carinicauda. The sequence continues at coordinate 32,506,288 of NC_090751.1, forward strand.
GTAAATGGAATCCCTCAGGCAACAAGTCTCATGAACCCATAGGATTCACGCGACGAGGAGTATTATGAGAACCAGAAGGAACTACGTTATTACCTGGAGGGATATGTAATCTCTCAGGCAACGTGTCATGAGCATCCAAAGTGTTCCCCCGACGAGAATATGGAGATCCTCTCATGTGAGCCAGTATACTCAGCATAACGAAGGTCACGAGAACCCGAAGGTTCTACATGACGGAAGACCGAGGACTCCCTGCCACCAAAACCCGAAGGCTCAAAGTGACAAAGGGCACGAGAGCCTGAAGGCTCAACGTGATCCTTGTTGCAAAATTCCGAAGGATCAACACAACGGGAGATCAGGATCTCCCTGTCATCAGAAAACAAAGTCTTTACGTGACGGTTGGTACGAGAGCCCGAAGATTCAACGTAACCAACGTTGTGAGAACTTGCCAGCTCAATACAACTAGAACTCGAAAACTTGCCGTGAAATCCTGAAGGTCAACACGACTATCACAAGACCCCGAAGGGACAACGTGACTAGAATCAGCAGGTTTGAAAAGACATCTCCAAACAACCCGTGGAGCACGTCCCGGATGGAGAAGGGTCATGAACTCTTCCACCCAACGAACCCCCAAAGGGGAACATCCGGCAGAGACCATCTGAGGAGCAGTCTGCTCAAGCTCTACTTCTCCTGAGGGGGAGGTTGGTTCACCCGAAGGAGAACTATGTTTACAGCAACATTCTGCCTCCATCCTTGGAGGAGAAGCGTCATTGCAACGTTTCCACTGCCCGCTAGTAGTCTTATCTTAAGAACAAGAGACATGTTCCCCCAAAGGAAAACCCTGTCTTGGACTCTGTTCCTCCACCGCCCCTGAGGAGTCAACAAAGTACTCGGCGTCGATGTCAGGAGACCAGAAATCAAATCGACGGGCTGCAATGCCTGTGCCCACAGAAGGATGATCAACCTCTGCGGAGGAAGGAGAAGACCGTCTCCTTCCGCACCAAATTGAAGGAGATCAAAAAGAACGTCCTTTGAAATGGGACAATCAACGCCCAGTAATGGGAGGCAGACCACTTCCTACACTCATCACAAGTGTCGTCCCTGAGACACTGGGAAGCCTGACTCAGCAGGTGAGGATCCGTTTCAACGGATGACATGAAGGTACCGCAGGAGCGGCCTTTGGGACCAGGACAAGTGCACAAGGGTCTACTACACACACACAATCTGAAAAGAAAGAGAAAATGAATCACATGAAAGAAAGTCAAAGCGAGAGAAAGCGGAGTGCGTCCGTTCTCCTCCGAGCCAGAAAAAAAATGTGGTTGCTCAACCCAAGTGTGTGAGTGAGCCCCCATCCACTAACTAGCGGTTGGGGTAGTTATCCCTCACTAAAATTATCATGGCTCGTCTTTCCGCTTCGCCAAAAGTAATACCCCTATAAATAGCGAAGGGTTTGTATTTGTGCAGAAAGAAGTATGCCGTATTTTTTTCTCATCTCTACAAATGAGCCCCATTCACTATCTTAAGATACAGTACCAAAATAATTAGCAGAGGTAGCTCAAATATACTAACCATTTTGTTCATTAACTTCAGTGCCTATTACAGATGCTATTCGTTTTTGTCTTGATATAACTTGAGACAGAACTTCTAATCCTGCTTCTTGCTCTGAAAGGAAAAGAAACTTGGGAAAAATGTTTTCTTCAGCCAAAACTACAACAATAACGTCTGTAGTACATAGCTTAGATAGAAATTTGGTTCTAAAAAGATATACGGGAAGTTGGAGCAATATTTTGCAATTCTTATGGACTAATAAAAATGATACAAATTTTGGTCATAATCAAACAAAGCTGACAATACTCCATGCTTCATATAATATATAATGTAGAATATAAGAGCTTTCATCGTGATTCATACCTCTTTCAAATGAAAAAATAAAACATTTACCATTTACATCAAAAAAAAAAAAATCAATGCAACACTGTATCAGCTGATCTGTTTGATGTAAATCTTTTAATAAGACAGAAAAATACCTAAGAGCTAGTCTCAAAGAATCAAATACTTTATAAATATCCTATTCACAGGACATACATATGTAATTAAAACAATTCTACATAAGATTGGAAATTTTTAAGGAACATGTAACCCAAACCAGGTCAAATGGCAAAGTAATGTACCATCATGTAAACAACATAAGCATAAAAACTTCATTCAGTACCCAGTATCCCTTATACAATACTGTACATCATTTAGAGAAGAAAATATATTAGAGGAAACAGTAGACTCCTAAGTACCCATTTCTGATTGGAAATAGGTAGGTAAATAACAGTTTCAGTGATCACAATTTATAAATTGCTACTGTAACTACTTAGATAATGATTTTCAGAAATACAGTATCATGTTTTTAGGAATAGCTCTACTTGGTGGGGACAGACTGGTACCATATATTATTATGATTCTTATTATTAGTAGTAGTATTATTATTGTTATTATAAATATTATTAATAAAATTATCATTATTATTATTATTATTATTACTATTATTATTATTATTATAATAATGAGGCACAATTAATTTGTTTAAATCTTGTGGTAAAGAATGAAGTGATCACCCCACACTGTACTTTCTAATAGTTTCTGTAAATTACTATATCCGACCATGGGGTTGGATAGGAGGGGGAATAAAACTTGGGGGTGACACCTGTCTAACTGTATGATGAAAAGGTCAGTCTAATATAACTTGAGATATTCATGACATTTAATAAATAATTACCTATGAGTAGGTGAACAGACCATTAATTAACAGGTATATACCTACCATCCTCTACATTTGCTAGTACCGTATGTAAATCACATAGCGTACTGACAAAACTTCATCATGATCATCATGAACATTTTTATACCAGCTGTTCCCTTCACGTGCTACGTGTGAAATGAGTTCTCACCATCATTCTTCTATACTACTATATTGCACTTGCTTCCTAAACTCCTATCATGGCAAGGTTTTCATTTACATTATTTTACCACGATTTTCTTGGCCTTTCTACAGGTTTTTAGTCCTGTCTATTCCTTATTTACTGTTTTCTGACTAAATGTTCCTCATCCAATCCCATCACTTATTCAAACTGTCTTCATCTTAATCTCCTTCAATTTCTCTTTTACAATATCATCTTCCCAAAGTACCCCAGTATTACATAGCAATGTTTTAAGATTGCAATGTATCAATATCTCTTCCATTTCCTTTACCTGTTCTAAGACTTGCTGACCTATCACAAGATTCTCAATTCTTTTATCTTTTCCATTTGGTCTTCTTATATAAGTCCTCTAAAATCCTGTGTTTAGGAGTATGGCTAACGATATGTCTGATAATTTTTTTGGTGGAAGGAAAATTAGTTGTAGCAAAAGAGTGGGGGAATAGAGTAGGTGAATGTAAAAGGGAGCTAGTGAGGGTTGAAGAGCTAATAAAACCGGGGGGTAAAAAGTAAATATCAGGAAAGGTTGAAAATGACATATGACGAAGTGAAAGTAAGAGAAACTAGCAATTTAGAGGAGGAGTGAAAGTTAGTAAAAGAAAATTTTGTTGGGATTGCAAGTGATGTGTGTGGCAAGAAGGTTGTTGGAGGTAGCATGAGGAAGGGCAGTGAATGGTGGAATGAAGGAGTGAAGGTAAAAGTGGAAGAGAAAAAGAGGGCTTTTGAAGAATGGCTGCAGAGTAATAGTGTAGAGAAGTATGAAAAATATAAAGAGAAAAATGTGGAAGTAAAGTGCAAGGTACGTGATGCAAAGAGGGCAGCAGACCTGAGGTGGGGTCAGGGATTGGGTCATTCATATGAAGAGAATAAGAAGAAGTTTTGGAAAGAAGTGAAGAGAGTAAGGAAGGCTGGCTCAAGAATTGAAGAGACAGTGAAAAATGGAAATGGGAGGTTGTTAAAAGGAGAGGAGGCAAGGAAAAGATGGGCGGAATATTTTGAAAGTTTACTGAATGTTGAGGATAATAGGGAGGCAGATATAATTGCTGTTGCAGGTGTTGAGGTGCCAGTGATGGGAGATGAGAATGAGAGAGAGAGAGATTACAATAGATGAAGTGAGGAGAGCACTAGATGAAACGAGAGTAGGAAAGGCGTCTGGTATGGATGGTGTGAGAGCTGAGATGTTGAAGGAAGAGGGTGTGACTGTACTTGAATGGTTGGTGAGATTGTTTAATATGTGTTTTGTGTTGTCAATGGTACCAGTAGATTGGGTTTGTGCATGTATTGTACCACTATACAAGGGTAAGGGAGATGTGCATGAGTGCTGTAATTCAAGAGGTATTAGTTTGTTAAGCTTAGTTGGAAAAGTGTATGGTAGAGTAATGATTAATAGGATCAGGGATAAAACAGAGAATGCAATCTTAGAAATACAGGGTGGTTTTAGAAGAGGTAGGGGTTGTATGAATCAGATTTTTACAGTAAGGCAGATATGTGAGAAATATTTAGCAAAAGGTAAGGAGGTGTATGTTGCGTTTATGGATCTGGAGAAAGCGTATGATAGAGTTGATAGGGAAGCAATGTGGAATGTGATGAGGTTATATGGAGTTGGTGGAAAGTTGTTGCAAGCAGTGAAAGGTTTCTACAAAGGTAGTAAAGCATGTGTTAGGATAGGAAATGAAGTGAGTGATTGGTTTCTGGTGAGAGTGGGGCTGAGACAGGGATGTGTGATGTCACCGTGGTTGTTTAACTTGTATGTTGATGGAGTGGTGAGAGAGGTGAATGCTCAAGTGCTTGGACGAGGATTAAAACTGGTAGACGAGAATGACCATGAATGGGAGGTAAATCAGTTGTTGTTTGCGGATGATACTGTACTGGTTGCAGACACAGAAGAGAAGCTTGGCCGATTAGTGACAGAATTTGGAAGTCTGTGTGAGAGAAGGAAGTTGAGAGTTAATGTGGGTAAGAGTAAGGTTATGAGATGTACGAGAAGGGAAGGTGGTGCAAGGTTGAATGTCATGTTGAATGGAGAGTTACCTGAGGAAGTGGATCAGTTTAAGTACTTGGGGTCTGTTGTTGCAGCAACTGGTGGAGTGGAAGCAGATGTACCTCAGAGAGTGAATGAAGGTTGCAAAGTCTTGGGGGCAGTTAAGGGAGTAGTAAAAAATAGAGGGTTGGGCATGAATGTAAAAAGAGTTCTATATGAGAAAGTGATTGTACCAACTGTGATGTATGGATCGGAGTTGTGAGGAATGAAAGTGACGGAGAGACAGAAATTGAATGTGTTTGAGATGAAGTGTCTAAGGAGTATGGCTGGTGTATCTCGAGTAGATAGGGTGAGGAACGAAGTGGTGAGTGTGAGAACGGGTGAAGAAATGAGTTAGCAGCTAGAGTGGATATGAATGTGTTGAGGTGGTTTGGCCATGTTGAGAGAATGGAAAATGGCTGTCTGCTAAAGAAGGTGATGAATGCAAGAGTTGATGGGAGAAGTACAAGAGGAAGGCCAAGGTTTGGGTGGATGGATGGAGTGAAGAAAGCTCTGGGTGATAGGAGGATAGATGTGAGAGAGGCAAGAGAGCGTGCTAGAAATAGGAATGAATGGCGAGTGATTGTGACGCAGTTCTGGTAGGCCCTGCTGCTGCCTCCGATGCCTTAGATGACCACGGAGGTAGCAGCAGTAGGGGATTCAGCATTATGAAGCTTCATCTGTGGTGGATAATGTGGGAGGGTGGGCTGTTGCACCCTAGCAGTACCAGCTGAACTCGGTTGAGTCCCTTGTTAGGCTGGAGGAACGTAGAGAGTAGAGGTCCCCTTTTTTGTTTGTTTCATTTGTTGATATCGGCTACCCCGCAAATTTGGGGGAAGTGCCTTGGTATATGTATGTATGTATGTAAAATCCCTTACACTATATGGATTTTACAATCCACACAACCTCTTGCAACACCATCTGTTACATTTAGTGGATAGTATAAAGTTTAACCACGCTCCCTTCTCTCAAAATACACATGACCATTCTCCTGAATGCACAGTCTACCTTGCTTCATATCTAGTAACATTAGCTTCATTTTTGCTTCCCTTGATCTGAAGTCCTCTCCTCTCCATTCTACTCCTCCACCATCTCTTAATTGAATTCTGCTGTTACTAAAGTGTTTGAGCTTCTTCTGGCAAAACGTCTTAATAGGTTTGCTGAAGGTAATCATCTATTCCCTAGTTTGCAATTTGGTTTTCGTAAAGGCCTTAGAGCATGTGATGCCCCTCTTACAATCTCCAATTCTGTACAGAAATCCCTTGATTGTGGTCAGGAAGTTTGTATGATTGGCCTCGATTTTAGTGCTGCCTTTGACCATGTTAATCCTCAGGCCCCTGTTTTCAAACTCAAACAGTTGGGAGTGGGTGGGTCATTTTTTAGCATTATTATTGATTTTTTAAGTAATAGATCTCAAAGAATTGTTGTTGATGGGCACCATAGTGAGTATAGGAATGTTATATCTGGTGTTCCACAGGGTAGTGTTCTTGGCCCATTACTTTTCATACTATATACACATGACATGTGGTTTGGCCTAGAAAACAATCTTGTTGCATATGCAGATGATGCAACTCTTTGCATCAATTCCATCCATTAATAGAGATCTAGCCAAAATTAGTGCATGGTGCAAATTATGGGGTATGAAGTTGAATCCTAACAAAATGCAAAGTATGATTGTAAGTAGGTCAACAACGGTGGCTCCTCAACATCCGGATCTCAGTATTGATAATGTTTCTTTAAATTTGTATGACTTAAAATTTTAGGTGTGATTCTCAACAGAAAATTTACTTAGGCCTGTGTATTCTTCAATTGCATAAAAAATTGGCTTATTGAGAAGGTCTTTCGAGATATTTGGTCATCAATCTATTCTGAAGAAGTGTTTCAATTCGTTCATTCTACCTTGTTTTGAATATTGTTCTCCTGTCTGGTCTTCAGCTGCTGATTCTCATCTTAATTTGTTGAAACAGAAACTTACGGTCTATTAAATTTCTTATTCCTGATCTAGATATTAATCTTTGGCACCGTCGTTCAATTAGTTCATTATGCATGTTGCATACGATTTTTCATAATTTTGACCATCCTTTACATTCAGATCTTCCTAGACAATTCCATCCTATTCGTAATACTAGACAAGCAGTTAATTCTAATACTCAGGCATTTTCCATCATGAGGCTCAATACTACACCGTATTCTAGAAGTTTTATTCCGGCTGTGACCAAGTTGTGGAATGATTTTCCTAATTGGGTAGTTGAATCAGTAGAACTTCTAAAGTTCAAAATTGCAGCAAATGTTTTTATGTTGAACAGACTAACAAGTCTTTTTGTAGGTTATATATGACATATCAGTCTAAACGTTGTTACTGTTTTAAGAATGATTTATTGTTAATTTGTTCTCATCATTTATTTATTTCCTTATTTCCTTTCCTCACAGGGCTATTTTTCCCTGTTGGAGCCCTTGGGCTTATAGCATCTTGGTTTTCCAACTAGGGTTGTAGCTTGTCTAATAATAATAATAATAATAATAATTATGTGCATTCAGTAGCTTCCAGGTGCCACCCTTTCCAGTATTCCTTTGCAATTTCATTCATTACTATGATCAGAGCAATGGGGTCAGCACTAATCCTTGATAGACTCCTTATTAAGAGTAATATCACTAACTTGAGTCTCTCTGATACAGGGGGTGGGTACCTAAAAGATTCATCAAGTTGCGTGATATTATCCTATACCCATTTCATTACTTTTCTAGGTGACCTCTTTAATGTTTTTAAGGTCTACAAAAATGGGATGTAATCTTTTTCTTTAATTTTATCATTATTAACACTGATTCTCTTTCATGAGACCAAAATGACAGAGCCATATCAATTTTTTACATTCTTTCTAGGTGTTTTATTTAGCATCTTTTCTAACATCATAGTATTTTCATGAAGTGCACCCCTTTACCTTTATTTACTGTTACGTTAAGACCTTTTTACTCCAATATTTTGGTACAGTTTCTTCCTTCATCAGGTTTTCATATAGTATATGCAGCCATTACATAATGCTAATACAGGTCAGTGATTTCATTTGTACATAATCACCTTAGTCTTAAATCAAATATTAGACAAGTTTCAATAAAAGAAAATAACTATAGAAGTGCTCCTGTAACATTCACAAATTAAATACTTACCCTGTTCTGCAATACGATTTCGTTCCCTTATTTGTTCCACTGTCAAACCTTCTGTGTTTACCCTTTCTTCCTCTACACCCCAACCAAAATCAGAAGTGTGCGCTGCAGCCGCAGAACTTCGTCTGAAAAAGTCCAACATCCACCATGAGTTTCTTTCTAATACTAAACTCTACAGAAAAAAAAATTAAATCAGTTTTCTAATGTTCATCTGCACAATTATCATCTCCCAATACTTCTTGCTTCAGGTTTAATTTACTCATTAATTAGTTTGTGTGTGTATAATACACACACTAAATCATGAATGATATAAAATATTATTATATATCAGTTAATTAATCAATGTTCTTGTTAATTGAAGATAGTACGGTCTATGATTCCATAGTAACAATACTCTATGCATTTTGTCTGCCAGTTGTCAACTGGCTATGTTTATTTGGACACCATCTTGTTTTCACGGAGTGATCTGCCAGCTCAAATTTTTGAGCCAGGAGCAATCTGAAGAGTGATAGTACGATGATGTAAAGCAACCAACTGCACTCGAAACTTGTCTAATACAGTTCATGAGAACCCAAGGGTAGTAGCCTTTCTCACCACCAGGTAACACTATGTCTACTCCTCTGCAGGTGTAAGGAAGATCTGTGCCTGCTCTGATCATCAATAGTGGGGTAGGTGGAAGAGCATCCATTGTAGATTGCGCAGGTAAATATTAGAAATACTGTATTAACTTTAAATTCTGAATTACATTTTCCAAATACTTGTCTGCAAAATCAACATCTGCCAATTCCCCACATTTAGTACGATGGAGGGGTAATAATTATGTTGCTAAAAAGGTTGCATGAACTATGGCTTAACCTGTTTGACTTCTGATAATGGGGAGTATCACAAAAGAGCCAAGTCCATTGGGAGCTACTGTCTAGGCCTCCTCTATGGTTGCTCTGTTGATGAAGCCAAACGTGTGGTGGCCCTTTCCTAATTGTCTGGTCATATTTAGGACTTACATTATAGTGGGAAAGGTCAACAATCTAGTCCCCACAAAGGTGATGCTTCCATTAATGGGATTTGATATTGGTATGTGGTGTCCTGCATTCAACAATCTAGGACCAAGGTGACACTTCCATTGAAAGGGTTTGATTGTTGATATGAGGACTTCCACTGTGTGATCTATGCCCTTCAAGATTTCACTACCGTTGATAGGGTTTAAATGTTAGTGTATGATAACGGTATGACAATGTAGTTCTCTCTCTCTAATCATTTTCAGCACAAAGGAAAGGGTACAGCAATCACAGTGGCATTGCCACAATGAGACCAAAGGAACATTATCATGTACTTGTACTAGCTCTACATCTTTTAAAGAAATTGAGGAAAAATACAGAATTGGATCTCGGTTTCCAGGATGAAAGATATTGACATGTTGATCCCAAATCATAATAAGTAACCATACCCTTAATATAGATACTCGTCAACTTACGACCGATCTGGTCAGGTCAGAATATTTTGAATTACCGTACAGAAAGGGTTAGCTATTTTTTTCCTAAAGGTTTAGATTTTATTAATAACAATATTTTTGGCTTGTGGATACTGTAGTGTTGCATGAATTGCATAAAAATCACAATTAAACGAATTCATAATTTCACCGCCTAGTTACAACCACAATAACACCCCCCCTCCCTTCCATTCCCACTTCAATGTTTAACAGTAGAATGCTCCTTTTACCTTCCCGCAATTTTCACCAACAGCGTTTTATTAATTCCATGTTTTTTAGTAGATTCTGGTATTCAAATAAATATTACAGTAACATGTTTATCTTATGCTTTGTGTAATTTATCCCAATTTGTTTTAAAATATGTGAAAAGTTACAAATTTATGTAGCGTGCATCTGAAAACAAGCTCCTGTCGTTGACTTCGGCGTGAGTAGTTATTAAATTTAGACTAGCCAACACAATGCTTCATATTATATTTATTCGTTAACATTATTTATTGACAAAACCTATATCTGAGGAAAAATTTTAAGAAACATTGAACATGTACCACTGTTATTATTTTCATTATCCTATATGTATCATTTATTGTATTATATGCTTTCAAGCATTATTTCAGCTGTTGCATATCACCAGATTAATTAATGTCTTATTAATATGATATGCCAACACTGTATTAGCATTGGCAACATTTACTTATTGTTGCCATGATTCACTGTCGTCTTGTCCTCGGCTCTTACTGATAAGTTATCTTTCCGTTGTATCCACGGACTTTGTATTTTACTCGTAATAGACATTAAGAACCTACTTTTAAAGTTGTATCTTTGCCCCACACATTAAAGTTAAGGAATTTACCAACACGTACATGGCACAGTAAACTCATAGTGTCATATTGTCAGAAGTTTATCTAAAGAGGTGGACAATAGGAACCGGTCAACACCCTTAATGGACTCTTAATTCAAATGTTTTTGTGGTTTGTATTCAACTTCTTCTATTTCATGTGCAGTGTAGTGATGCAAGTGAAGTGTGAAGTGTTGTGCAGTGCATTGTGCTTTTATAGTGCACTTTTTATAAGTCCTAGTGTATTATTTGCTGTGCTGTTGGAAGCAAGCAAGCAAATATTATGTTGTGGCATGGTCGGGGCTTGCATAACAACATTCAGTCTCAACCATCGCCGCGGGGTGACTGCTGCCTGTAGCGAGACTAGTGAGTTGCTGCTCCCCTCAATTCACTGTCTGATGTATTCATTGCACATGCACACGTTCACTCCTTATTGAACTTTTCTTATTAGTTTTTAATTTCAATTAGTTTTTAGTGTTTATTGTTAATAATTTTGTTAGAACTGTACTTTGGCTCACTGCACATTGGAAGTAATAATGGCCTCGAGAGATAGACTTACAGATCAGTTAGAAGAGACAGCAGAACAGGGACCATTTATTGATGTTGGTACCCACAATGTCCACGCTGCCCACACCCACAGTGTTGGAGTAGTGTTGGAGCGCACTGCCTCTCCCTCCCCACCTTTCTTGAGCCCCCACTACCACCCACCGTCTGCCTCTCAAGATAAAGGGACAGATTTCCTCAGTTTGATTAGGTTTTTAGAGGAATCTCGTTTGTGCGTGGATGAAAGAAGAGGAAGGGAAGATGAAGAAAAAAGATAAAAAAGAAAACGTAAAGAACAAAGAAGAGAACAAGAAGCAGAGGATGACCTTATTGTCCATTCTCCTCCAGGTACTCCTACACCTGGCACAGAGGCAAATTCTGACTCCAATCAACCTGCTCTCCCACCTCCACAGAAAGCAATGGCTCAACCGCTGCCCCCACTGTAAGCTCAAAATGTTCAGGGAATGGAGATGTTGGTGGGATGACTATGCCGTCATGGTGGATCTTTCTAACCTTTCACGTGAAAATCAAATGATACAGATGAGGATGTGTTTAACCCTTGAAACACAGCAAGTTTTAGAACACACATTACAAATTTCTCCTTCCACAGATAAGTCTGTAGATGAAGTCCTGGATGCTCTGCAATTGCATATAGAGAATTTGAGGAATGAAGTGCTTCGCTGAAGAGAGTTGCTTAGTTGTAATCAAATGGAAGGAGAATCTTTCACCGATTTCTGCGTGAAACTTCGTCGCCTTGCAGAAGTTGATTTGTACCCAGGTAATGCTGCCGCATGTGAAGGGACCCAGCTGAAAATTATCATCTTGATGGGTATCCAAGATATGGAGTTAGTCCAGAAGTTGATTGCCTTGGTTGCCAATTCTCATTTATAAGCTTTTGTCACCACCTGTCGATCGTATGAGGCAGCTAAAACGGCAACTTCTGCCATATGTGGGCCACTTAACCAATTGTGTGCCATTTCCGCCTACAAGAGAAATAAGAAGCCAAGTGTAAAGCCTCCACCTTCGCCAAAATCCTCGAAGCCAGCTGTTTTATGCCAGAACTGAGCCTGCCAGTCTGACCTGGATAAATGCCCAGCTGCCAACAGTACCTGAAAAAACTGACCGTGTTGGTCATTGGTCCAGGACATTGAAGTGTTCTGCCAGCAAAGTCCAGTGCCATTGTTGTCACCATATTGGACACTTCGATAAATGCTGTAAGGCTAACAAGAAAAATGGTCATCAAGACAGATCTTCAAGCATCAGTAGTGCCTCTTCAGTTTCCAACAAATCGAAAGCTTTACAAACCAGTTGTCATCACTTAGGATCGCCTTTTGCCATCTCCAAGACGCCCAACCCTATATGTGTACTCTTGTCATCTGGAGATATCAAGTCTCGCATCAAGATGTTACCAGACACAGGTACCTACGTCACTGTTATCAGTGGGTATCTCCAGGAGCTGCTTGCTACCACTTCCATGGAATGTTACGTTCACTGCGGATGGATCTCCGATGTCACCTACTCTAGGTATATTACAAGCTACCCTTACCTTAGGCAAGCGATCCTGTCATGCCAGGATTCAAGTTCACAAAAATGTGGACGTTCCACTTTTATCCTATGGTCATTGTCAAGGACTGGCTATAGTATCTCCCGACTTCCCCAAACCTATTTTGGAGGTCAAACATGTCAATAGATGCAAGGAGCTACCCTTCTCAGCAACCACATCACCTTCAACTTGTCCTCCTATGAGAAAACAGTACTCCGAAAGGATGGTGCAGTGCCTTTTGCCATCCACATCCCAAGATAGATTCTTTTTGCATTTAAGGACCAAGTCAAGGAAGAGCACGAATCTACGGTGGCCCAAGGAATAATCAAACCTGGTGGTGATAACCCTTCATTCTTGTACCACCCTCTCGTCGATGTTGCCAAGAATGGGACAGGAATATGTATCACTGTCGACCTAACCAAGTTGAACAGCCAAGTTTCTCATCTAGCCCACCATTCACCTACATCCTACACAGCTAATGGTAGTGTGGACCCAAAGCCTTGTTACTTCACCACAGCTGATGTCCTCTACGGGTATTGGCAGAAGAAGATCGACATTTGTCCACCTTTATTACGCCATATAGTCAGTTCGTACATTGCAGAGGACTGAAGGACTTTGTAGCTACTGGCAATGCCTTCTGCCTATGAGGTGATAAGGCCCATCAAGGTGTCCAAACTTGCATTAAGGTCATAGACGACCTCCTCCTCTATGACGAACACTATGTTGCACATCATCGTATCCACGAAGGGCTAACATATAAATTGGCAACATTAGGTCTATGACTCTGCATTCTTTTCAGATATTTAAGCACTGCTCTTACAAGACTGAGTGACATGTCATCCAGAGCATCAGTTACTTCTTTGAAAGAAAAAATCATGAAAGAGTCAAATCCGATATCATTTCCAACCAGATTCTGGGTTTTGGCCCCAAATTTGGGAACAAAAGAGACAAGGATAGATCTTTCCACCCTTTGGAATGTAAAGCAAGAAAAGATAGACCATGCAATTAACATACAGTGGAACCTCTACATCCGAACGTATCTACATCCCAATTTTCCAACATCCGAAGTAAAATTCGAGCAAATTTTTTACTCTACACCCGAATTTTATTTCGACACATGAAGTAAGCAATTTTCGTCGTACCAGTTGTATCCAAATTTTTCGACACGCGAAGTACTATTCGAACACGTCCCTACTCTACACCCGAATTTTTTTTTCGACACCCGAAGTAAACAATACCCGTACGCATAGTCGGTGCTCATAGCGCCTGAAGTGTTTTTTATTTCCGCCGATAGAAGACAGCAGTTCGACCTCAGAGGGACCCTCAGTTAGCGCGGCTCGGGTCAGTCCTCTGTTCTCGTCGGCTTCTTGTGGTTGTGCCCTGTGCGTTCTGCTATTAACCGTGTTTTAATCGTGATTTTTTAAGTGCATCCTTTTACGGTAATTTACATAAAGTATGGGTCCTAAAAGGCTTAGTTTTTCAAGTGGTAGTTGTAGTGGTGAGAAAAGGAAGAAGGAAATGCTTTCTTTAGACGTAAAGCAGGAAATTATTGAAAAACATGAGTGTGGCGTCCGCGTGAGTGAACTTGCTAAACAGTATGGCCGTAATATGTCGACGATCTCAACAATCCTTAAACAGAAGGAAGCTATCAAAGCAGTGAAACCTTCTAAGGGGATCACCATTATTTCAAAACGCCGTAGCCCTATCATAGAAGAGATGGAACGACTTCTGCTAGTGTGGATCAAGGACAGAGAGATCGTTGGCGACACCATCACCGAAACTGTCATCTGCGAGAAGGCGCACGCCATCTTTACGGACTTGAAGGAGGAGAGCTCTGGGGGTGATGCTGGGGAGAGTTCAACCGAACCTTCCTCAGATGATTTCAAGGCATCTTGTGGCTGGTTTGAGAAATTTAAGAAACGGTCCGGGATTCATTCAGTTGTTCGCCACGGAGAGGCTGCTAGTGCGGACACAAAGGCTGCAGCTGACTTTGTCAAGAACTTCCACCTCGCACTGTTGCTAGAAGTGAATGCTCTAATAATCGGAGTGAGCTGGACTCCTCCCGTTCCTTCTCCGCCTCCATTTCCCGTCACAATATGAATGACACAAGGGAAAGGAAGGACATTCTAGGAAGAGTTAAGAACCAAATGATTGTTAGATCATAACAGCCAATTATCCCAAAAGTGGAACAACTGGACAATGACATTATTAATAATGACTCTCGGCTGATGTACTCCAGTCAAGGTCCCGATATCAGGCTCAGAAGTCTCATCTATCCTTTAGATGGACTGGATGAGCCCCCTTACACGCAAACCACTAATAGACGGTATACTATTAACTCAATCTTCCCAAAATCTCAAAGCCCCAGACCTACCTTTCGTGGTTGTAGAGGGTCCTGCTAGGGAGGGCATGGGGATGCATACAATACTTTTAGCTAAGGTAGTAGGACTTAGGGGCTGACCCTTGGATGGTAGGAGTCTTCCGTTCAGGATATTGAATCCCTTTTTACAGCCTGTCCGTTACCTCTGACCAGGACTCTGAAAATCAAACAATTTTATATGAAAGACACTGTAAAAGACCAACTCTTATTAGAAGTATCAAAATTTTTTGGCCGAGGGAACACTGGAGGAAGTCTTAAGCGACTCCAGTGAGACAGAGGAAAAGACAACTTGGTAACAACATATGGTCTCCTAATAAGAAGGCACAACCTTGCTCCTTCCATGCCATCAGGTTGTAGAGATACACATCCTCCCTCTCGGTAACGTTATTCTTGAGTGGAGAGAGGTCATTGCTATCTAGTAATTAATCGGAGAAAGCAATGGGCGCAGAAAGGCCTTTATGCCTCCTAGCTGCAATGAGACTCTACCTTGTGAAGTTCCAGATCTTAAGGTGTAATTACCTCTCACCGGCTGTTTACTAACTCCAGGTGTATTGCTAAACAGTCCTAGACCAAAACCTACATTAATAGGCGATACTTCTTTAGTATCCCTCAGACAGTTGGGACTTTTACAATTTTACACTGCTTCGTCTGATTTGTTAAAATGAATGAAATTCAAACATCCACTGGAGTCAGAATAACGCTAGTATCTTCTAAGGAGACAACAGAGGAGTGGTCCCGAGACTTACTGGAACATCTCATGGAATCCCTGGGAAAACCTCCAGAATGACTAAAATCTAATTGGTCAACCACACTCGGGGTTAAGTTGCAATGCATTGCCTGCTATGTCACAACAGCATAGAACTAGTTGGCTGCAATTCCAAACAAAGGAAGTTCAAGCCTAACAGCGAAATAAATGTCCAGATGTCTCAGAGAGTTGTTCGCAACAGTCTATTGGGCCAAATGGAACCTTTATTGATTGGGGTTATACAAGGGATATTGTGTCTCAAGTCTCAAGACCACTTTCCTCTGAATATGGACTATTTGATGATCCTGAGGAACAAATTCCTTGTCAGTCAAGGTGGTGTAAGTACTACTGCTAGACCTTGAACCAAGTTCTCAATTGGAAAGAACTTGATCTTCCCTCTTCGGGAGATCTCTCAGCTCTTGTTTGGGTTTTTAGCAAGAAGGCTTGTTCCCCCTTGAGAACAAAACTACCCTTTTGGAATGTGGAGAAGGGTGTTCAAGTCTTTGAAGAAAGTCCCCCCACAATCCCATGCATAAAGCCTAAGGCAGGAGTCTTACCTTAAAGACTGCCTTCTTCCTTGCTTGACCTTCAGCCAAGGAGATGAAGCAGACTGCATGGTCTATTTTACCTCGTGTCCCATCCATTCTAGAGGGTACAAAGAATTTTTCTTAACCTTTGCTCTCGAGTATGTGACCAAAACCCAAATTCCAGTGGATTATCAGGTGGACTTCTTCACGATCTTGTCTCTGAAGGAGGCCATTGATGACCCGGGTGTTAGTTTACTCTGTCCAGTGAGATCAATTAAAAAATTTCAGAAAATGAACAAAAGATAGTAGGCCAAAACTTCTTCATTCTGGGTATGAACATTGATTGCACTACGGGAAGTTTTTGAAAATGCAACTTCTTACTGGTTGAGAAATCTATCTTAAGAACTTAAAATTTTCAGAGGAAGCTTCGTTAGGGACCCCCTCAAGCACATGATATCCATGGTTCTATCGCAACAGCCAAACCTGCCACAACAACCATACATAAAGTTCCATGATGCAGTGCCTTGCCTGTTTCTTCAAGGTTAGAATCTATCTGGCATCTCCTCTGAAAGAAATAATTTTTAAGACCAACTGCAAAACAGCTTTCTGGATATCTCTGAAAGTCTTCTTCCTTATCAGTATACCTGGCTAAGTGGAAAATCTGTGATAGTTGTCGAAGGGGGGAATATTGCTCCACTCAAGACCACTCTTACCGTGATTGCAGACTTTTTGGTGTTCCTGAGGAACAAGAAATTCCTTTGTCACTGCGGGGAAATGCCACTGCTCGGCCTTGAGCCAGGTATTCAAACTGAACGGGCTTGATCTCTCAGCTGTAATTAGAAGTTTCGGGCAGTCTTGCCCTCCTTGAGAACTCAAACACACTACCCTGGATATGACAAAAGTTCTGTGGGCCTTACGGCAAGTGCCTTACAAACCTATGCATAAAGCTTTAGATAGGGACCTTACGTTAAAGATTGTCTTCCTCCCAGGCTTCAGCCAAGAGAGTACAGTGGTACCTCTACATACGAATTTAATCCGTTCCAGAACCAACTTCGGATGTATGTAGAAAATGTTCGGATGTCGAAATGAATTTTTCCATAAGAATACATTGAAATAGGATTAATCTGTGGTTGAGCCCAGAAACCTATGATAATTTCTTAATAAACTACTACACATAATTTCTCATGAGAATAATGCACAATTAGATAATAGACATGTAAATAAGAAGAATTAGCAAAAAATGATAAATAAGAAAAGGGTTTTTAGCGTCACTTTATCTTAGAAACCCCAGCGCAGGTGTTGTTGGTCTTGCTACGCAGAGAGGAGACGGACGGGCGGCGAGGAGGTAGAGAGGTTAACTACGATAAACGTACACTGCCGTAACTTATTCTAACTTACAATAAGTGAACTTTAACATAACTTAGCTTATTTTTTTTCTTTTTTTTATATTTAATATTCTTTTTTACATTTTCTTTTTTTTCTTTTTGATGATTAATTTTAATCACTTTCACTCTCTCCACTTAAAATTAATTGAATTTCTTTCGCTTCACTCTTTGCCGTTTTCTTTGAACCACTTCCATCCTCTTCATCACGAGTTCGCTTCGTAGTTATTTTAAAGAAACTATCGATAGATAGTTGCTTGGTACGGCTTTTCAGAATGTTTCGAAAGTGAGTTAGGCAAACATCATCGAACTGCGCAACTACACGACAATTTTTTTGGGTGGTATTTGTCAATGAAGTCGACCACGTCTTGATATTTTCCTAACACCTCTTTTATTTGCGCCGAACCTAACACATGTTCTACCTCCTCGATCCCTTCCTCATCATCACCCATGTGCTCAGACATAGCATGGAGTTCCTTGAGCTCCTCTGTGGTAAGTTCGTTGTGATGTTCGGCGACGAGTTCCGTGATGTCATCTGCGTCGACCTCCAGACCCATGGACTTGCCAAGGGAGACGATTTCCTCTATGTCTTCCGCTGCACCCACCACGGGATCAGGTTCGGGGTCAAAACCTTCGAAATCTCGGGGAGAAACTGCATCAGGCCACAGCTTCTTCCAGGCAGAATTGAGGGTCCGTCGAGTTAATCCCACCCAAGCCTGATCTATGATCTTCAAGCAGTACACGATGTTGAAGTGGCTTTTCCAAAATTCACGCAAAGTTAAGTTTGTGCTTTGCGTGACATTAAAGCACTGCTTGAATAGGTGCTTGGTGTACAGCTTCTTAAAATTCGAGATGACTGGCTGGTCCATGGGCTGGAGGATAGAGGTGGTATTCGGTGGAAGATACAGCACCTTTATGAACTTAAATTCATCGAAGATATCATCTTCAAGTCCGGGGGGGTGAGCGGGTGCATTGTCAAGGCATAGCAGGCACTTTAAAGGCAATTTATGCTCATGAAGATACTTCTTCACAGAAGGGCCGAAAACTTGGTTAACCCATTGCACAAAGAACTGCCTAGTGACCCAGGCCTTCAAGTTGGATCGCCAGAAAACATGAAGCTGGTCCTTATCGACGTTGTGTGCCTTAAAGGCCCTAGGGTTCTCAGAATGGTAAACCAGTAAGGGCTTGACTTTAAAGTCCCCGCTAGCGTTGGCACATAGGGCAAGAGTCAACCGATCCTTCATTGGCTTATGCCCAGGCAATTTCTTCTCTTCGGCGGTGATGTAGGTTCGACTGGGCATCTTCTTCCAAAACAGCCCGGTTTCATCACAATTAAACACTTGCTGCTCTACGTAGCCTTCTTCCAGCACGATCCTTTCAAAGTTTTTGACAAAGTCAGCAGCAGCCTTTGTGTCCGCACTAGCAGCCTCTTCGTGGCGAACAACTGAATGAATCCCGGACCGTTTCTTAAATTTCTCAAACCAGCCACAAGATGCCTTGAAATCGTCTGAGGAAGGTTCGGTTGAACTCTCCCCAGTATCAACCCCAGAGCTCTCCTCCTTCAAGTCCATGAAGATGGCGTGCGCCTTCTCGCAGATGATGGTTTCGGTGATGGTGACGCCAACAATCTCTCTGTCCTTGATCCAGATTAGCAGAAGTCGTTCCATCTCTTCTATGATAGGGCTACGGCGTTTTGAAAAAATGGTGATCCCCTTAGAAGGTTTCACTGCTTTAATGGCTTCCTTCTGTTTAAAGATTGTCGAGATCGTCGACATATTACGGCCATATTGTTTAGCAAGTTCACTCACGCAGATGCCACGCTCATGTTTTTCAATAATTTCTTGCTTTACGTCTAAAGAAAGCATTTCCTTCCAACTTTTCTCACCACTACCACTTGAAAAACTAATCCTTTTAGGGCCCATACTTTACGTAAATTACCGTAAAAGGATGCACGTAAAAAATTACAATTAAAACAGTACAGTAATAGCAGAACGCACAGGGCACAACCACAAGCAGCCGACGAGAACAGAGGACTGACCCAAGCCACGCTAATTGAGGGTCCCTCCGAGGTCGAAGTGCTGCCTTCTATCGGCGGAAATAAAAAACACATCCGGCGCTATGAGTACCAACTACGCGTACGAGTATTGTTTACTTCGGGTGTCGAAAAAAAATTCGGGTGTAAAGTAGGAACGTGTTCGAATTGTACTTTGCGTGTCGAAAAATTCGGATACAACCGGTACGACGAAAATTGCTTACTTCGTGTGTCGAAATAAAATTTGGGTGTAGAGTAAAAAATTTGCTAGAATTTTACTTCGGATGTTGGAAAATTCGGATATAGATTCGTTCGTATGTAGAGGTTCCACTGTTAACTAATTTCCTTTGCCAAAGCTAAGTTATACCTAAACTATTCAATGTTTCAAAGAAACAACCCCTCAAATACTCTAAAATCACATCTAAATTCCAAACAATTTAGTTTTTTGTAGTAGATTTCTTCATATTCAGTTCTGAAAACGTTTCTGATGATATCTGAAGTTTCCAAGTTTAACCTTATATGCTTAAGAACTGAATTAAGACGAACTGTAACATTTACTGGTTTAAATTGATAATTTCCTTTAATGCAAACATGTCCTAATCACTAAATTTCTCTATATTTGCACCAATCATAGTACAGTCGGCATATCAGAAGATGAACTCCTGAGCAACATCCAACTGGTTATTCATAGTAAAGAAAATAAAATAATGACCACAATAACATAAGTTGTCCCCAGGCACATAAAACTTTGAAATTCATCATGACACAAACTGAAACAAGTGTTGCCACAGCCAGAAACAGAAGTTAAGTGATGTTGGAACGATACACAGAAACTATTTACGGCACACCTAGCATTGAAACTGTGCAAATACTCGGGCAGGTAGTTTGAAACCCATAAAAACTTCTATTTTTTCTTTCTCTCCCCACTAGCTTGAAAGTATAAAGCATATGAATATAAAGGATAAGATTCATTGAACTTGTTGTCTACTAAAGCCAATCACCATACATCCTAAATCAAGTGTTGTGAAACTATGAAACTTCAGAATTTACAATACAAGAGCTTTCTAAGAAAATACTGGAGACTTAAAAATGTAAAAAAACTTATAATATTACCCATCATTAAAATCCATTGCTACTCTTTTAATAGAGCTCTGTAGGGTCTCACAAAGGCGTATTCGTCTTTCTTTTTCTCTTTCTGTCAAATTGCGCAACTCCCAGTCATCTATCCTGGCTAACAGGTTACAAACAGCTTTCTCTGCCTGTAATTGAAAATTCTAATAAGTTACCTTATTGACAAAAAGTAATAAATGGCTTATAATACTTATCAATTACTGTTAAAAGCAGCTCATCTAATAAAATATAGTACTGTATATATAAGCAAGTCACATCATAATGTGGGATATAGTTCTAAAAACAAAATCTCATATATCAAAATAATTTGTAAAGAAAGTATGCAATTAAAGCACAAACTGTAAAGTCATAGTGTACATAGTGTGTCCCGATCAAGGTACACAAAATGGGAGTTTATATCATCAATCTACTATCTAAAATACATGCACTGTGCATACACTTGAGTGACAACTAACAGTAATTGCCAATTGAAAAACTACCGGTAATGGGTTTTCTATAGAAGGGTAAGCTGGATTTATTAGAAAAAAAAAATTGAAAATTAAATTACCGGTAATGTACCAAAAAATGAACATACTGTACAGTACTTGGTCTGCTAAAGTATCTATTAAATAACAACAAAACCAAAGCTTTCTGATCTTTGAATATTACTTTAAAAATTCTACCAACTGTTCTACCAAAATCTACATGAGAATATTAAACATGCTACCAGTGCAGATCAAAAGGACATTTATTTTATACCCTGAAATGGAAAATTCTATTGGTCTTTTAATAGTTTTTTTTTTTTTTTTTTTTTTTTTTTTTTTTTTTTTTTTGTAAAATGTCCATAAATTCTACCCTTATTCGTTTTTTGACAGAAAAAATCAAAATACCAATTTCTTTATTTTCTGATGTACTGCTATTTTTCATTGTAACTTTATTTACAATTTGTACATTTCAAGTGTTATTATGAATGTTTCCCTGAAGGTTGCTGTCAACAAAAAGTAAAAAAAAAAATTTTTTAAAGGCTTGAAAGAAATATGAAACAGTTTAAAAGTTCTAAATACTTTACAGTACTTTAATTACCTCAAGCATTCTCTGGATGAATAGAATAATAAAATGAAATGTTACCCAAATCAAGCAC